>NC_134354.1:739779251-739916751 GCF_048569485.1 Anomaloglossus baeobatrachus
ACCTCCGGGGACCATTTTCCTTAAGTCCGCTGCAGGAAAATGAATGGGCCTGAGGTGGTGCATGCGCAGATGAGATCTTGAGCCAAAAACTCCATCTGCGTATGCACCGAATCTAAGCACCATTATTTGAAGCCTGCACCACAAACATTTTCAGAATGACGGCCCCTGCCTCACCATCCGCAGCACAGCGCCCGCGGCCTGCAGCATCTCCTGTGACCCCTCTCCACATCCTCCGTTAAGTTACATTTGGATTATAAGACACACCCCTCAATTTCCTCCCAAATTTTTCTTATAATCTGAAAAATACAGTATATGTATATATAAATATATATATATATATATATATATATATAAATACAGTATATATATACTTAATAATAATTCTTCAAGAGAGAGAGAGAGAAATAGAGAGAGAAAGAAAGATAAAGAGATAAATAGAGGAGAGAGAAGATGGGGATAGTGAGAGTTCTAATTTGTCGCTAAATATCATTATTATTATTATTTTTTATTATTATAGCGCCATTTATTCTATGGCGCTTTACATATGGAAAGGGGTACACATAGTAAGGACAAAGTACAATAATCATAATTAAAACAAGGCACAGACTGGTACAGGAGGAGAGAGGTCCCTGCCTATGAGGGCTCACAGTCTACAAGGGTTGGGTGAGGATACAGTAGGTGAGGGTAGAGATGGTCGTGCGGTGCCATAGCGGACTGAGGGTTACGGCAGGTTGTAGGCATGTCGAAAGATATGCATATCTGTACCGAATAATAAGGGAAATATATCTGCATAGCAGAATGCATTTGGTGATTGTTTTGTATTGTATACAATCTGCTAAATCCTGCTTTTGATTTGGGGACATCAGTATGTGATGTTCCCCTTGTTCATTGTGGTCTGTTCAGGTGTATCAGTCTGTTAAGGGCCTGGTTTGTGAAGTGGTGCACTATTCTAGCTTTCTTTATAGGTTAAGTCATGCCATATGTAAGATATATTGGTGGGGAGATTTCTGATTGATTTTTTCTCCCCTCTACTCTTTGTGGCTTTTGGATTTCAGTGCACTAGTCCATATCTCGGATAGGGCTACACCATGGCAAGTTAGGGTGAGCCGACGCAGGACAGGGGCACCAAGCTAAGTTAGGATTGTCATACCCTCCGCTCTAAGGTAGGAGCTAGCCCTAGGTCCTCAATAGGGCTACGTTAGTATACAGCCCTATTAGGGATCTGTGGTTTTATTTATATATATATATATATATATATATATATATATATATATATATATATATATGTATATATATTTTTATTATTATTATATTATTATTATATATATATATATATTTTTTTTTTTTATTTTTTTTTATTTATTTTTTTGCCTCTACAATCACCCACCTTCCATTATATCTCGATCCCTGATTGTAGTCCCTATTTATCTATGGATGGTTTAACTTCTATTATGGTATTTAGTTTACTTAGGTTGTTTTAATTGATTTTAATAAACAGAATTTTGTATTTTTACTGGATTTTTTCTGAATTCTTTGTTAACCCAAAAGGCCGAAGGCATAAACGCTGGCTCCCAGAAGTCTGTCTCAACTTCAATGTTTTGTGTGCCACTTAAACAAGGGATTGTTCACCAATGTACATCTGTAACGTCCGGGTGGTGGAACCTCTGGACCGCACACCGGTTTCCCTTGAGGAGGCAGCCAGGCAGGTCACCCCGCCAGAGGGTCTGGGTGCACGGCGGCCGAAGCACTATTGGTAGCCGGACAGTCCGTATGGGAGCAGGAAAGGTGGATGGAGTTCTGGACGGTGGTCCGGGTGACGAGGCTCAGAGTCCGAGGCCAGGTGGTAAGGTCAGGCGGGATCCGGGACTTGCTGAGCGATGGAACGGGTCACCAAGCGGAGCCAGGGACTGGAGACAGGCGGAGCTGCAGAGATGGTGGAACATCCGCCGAAGTCACCGTCAGGGTACGGGAATGAGCGTGGTTCGGAGCGGCTGGCGTGGCAGGACAGGCTCTACGAGACAGGACAGGGTTAATGCAGGCAAGGTACAAGGCAAAGCAATAGGGGACCTGAACACTAGCTTACTAAACACGTAGAACAGGCCCCGCCCACCAGGAAAGAGAACCCTTATATACCCTGTACCTTTCTATGCAATATCCTGTTTCTGGTTGCTGGCCCTTTAAGAAAGGGTCAATGACCGCGCGCGCGCCCTAATGCGCATGCGCGAGGCCCGTGTGCCAGAAGTCAGTCCAGGAAGCGGTGAGGAGGAGGCAGGAGCGCCCGGCTGGGAGTCCCACCTCGCAGAGGAGCGCCGGGAGCGGGGAGCAGGACGCGTGGAGGCTGCAGGCGGGGACGAGGAGGACGGGACCGGAGTGGTGAGCAGGGGACGCCAGCGGGAAGCGGGCCACGGGGACCGGAGAACGGGACAAGGGGACCGGGAAGCGTGACAGTACCCCCTCCCCCACGCCCCCCCCCCCCGCAAGCGGGACAGGAAGGCACGAATCAGAGGAGTGCCAACATTCTCCCGGGGCTCCCAGGACCTATCCTCAGGACCATAACCCGCCCAGTCCACCAGGAAGTATTGCCGACCACGTACGGTCTTCATGGCCACGATATCCCTTACCGCATAGATGTCATTGTCAGCGATGGGAGGAGGAGCAGAACTGGCAGCAGCGGAGAAGGGACCAAGAACAACCGGCTTGAGCAAGGAGACATGGAAAGAGTTGGGTATCCGCATCGTGGCCGGGAGCTGCAGCTTGTAGGAGACAGCATTAATCTTGCTGACGACTTTAAACGGCCCGATGTAACGAGGACCCAACTTGTACGATGGCAACTTCAATCGGACATACTTGGATGCAAGCCAGACCAGATCACCAGGGGAGAAACACGGGGGATCCAAGCGCCTTTTGTCCGCATGTCTCTTCATCCGCAAAGAAGCCCGCTCAAGGGAGGTCTTGACAGAGCTCCATATGGCTGAGAAGTCCTGGACCAGAGCATCTGCTGCGGGGACATCGGAAGCCGAGGATACTGGCAACGGAACCGAAGGCTGAAGTCCGTAAACGACTCGGAATGGAGAGCTGGAGGTGGACTCGCTGATGTGATGGTTGTGGGAGAACTCAGCCCAAGGAAGAAGCGTGGACCAGTCATCGTGATGGGCATTAACGTAGTGGCGCAGGAAGGAGGTCAGGATTTGATTGACCCGCTCCACTTGCCCATTCGACTGAGGATGGTAGGCCGAAGAAAAGTCCAGAGATACTTCCAGATGTTTGCAGAGGGCCCTCCAGAAGCGCGAGGTAAACTGAGTTCCTCTGTCGGACACAATGTGTGCGGGAAAGCCATGCAATCGGAATATATGTTGGATGAAGGAGTCAGCTAGCTCCTGGGCAGAGGGCAGCCCGGCCATGGGAATGAAGTGAGCCATTTTGGAGAAACGGTCCACCACAACCCATATGACTGTGTGTCCAGAGGATAAAGGTAAGTCCGTAATGAAGTCCATTGCGATATGTTGCCACGGAACAGAAGGAATGGGCAGAGGCAGGAGACGTCCAAATGGTAGGTGCTTGGGTGTCTTGTTCCGGGCACAGGACGGACAGGCCGAGACGAAGGTTGAGACGTCTTTACGGAGGGACGGCCACCAGTAGTGACGGACAATCGTGCTCCAAGTCTTCTTCTGACCAGCATGACTGGCGATCTTCGAGGCATGGCCCCAGTGCAGGACTCTCTGTCTGTCAGTATCTGGGACATAGGTTTTCCCAGGGGGTATCTGAGTTACCGTGACAGGATTCACCGGCATGATGTTGCTGGGGTTGATGATGGGCTGGAACGTCTCCTCCTCCAACTCCACGGGCACTAAGGACCTGGACAAGGCGTCTGCCCGCACGTTTTTGTCCGCAGGCCGAAAATGGAGTTGGAAATCAAATCGGGCAAAAAACAAGGACCAGCGGGCTTGTCGTGGGTTCAGTCTTTGGGCTGACCGCAGGTACTCCAGATTCTTGTGGTCTGTGTATATGATTACAGGGTATACTGCGCCCTCCAAGAGGTAGCGCCATTCCTCCAAGGCAAGCTTCACGGCCAGTAGCTCCCGATCCCCGATGGTGTAGTTGCGTTCGGGTGCTGAGAAGCTCTTGGAGAAGAATCCACAAGTGACCAGCTTGCCGGAGGGGGAGTTCTGCATCAACACTGCTCCGGCTCCTGAGGAGGAGGCATCCACCTCCAAGGTGAACTGTCGGTTCAATTCAGGGCGATGGAGAACCGGGGAGGAAGCAAACGCCTGTTTCAAGGAGCAGAACGCGGCATCGGCCGCCGGGGGCCAGTCCTTAGGATTAGCTCCTTTCTTAGTCAAGGCAGAGAGAGGCGCAGTCAAGGCGGAGAAATGCGGGATGAATTGCCGATAATAGTTCGCAAAGCCGAGAAAGCGTTGGATAGCCTTCAGTCCGGAAGGAGGAGGCCAGTTGATGATGGCAGACACTTTCTCTGGGTCCATCTGCAGGCCAGTGTCCGAGATTACATAACCCAGGAAGGGAAGAGATGACTTTTCAAAGATGCATTTCTCGTACTTGGCGTACAGACGGTTCTCTCTAAGCCTCTGGAGAACTAGCTGCACGTTCTCTCTGTGGGTCTGTAGGTCCGGAGAGAAGACCAGGATGTCATCCAGATATACCACGACACAGACATAGAGGAGGTCTCTGAACACGTCGTTCACCAGTTCTTGGAAGACTGCCGGAGCATTACACAGACCAAAGGGCATGACACAATACTCATAGTGCCCATCCCGAGTGTTGAAGGCGGTTTTCCATTCGTCTCCAGAGTGAATGCGAATCAGGTTATAGGCCCCACGAAGGTCCAACTTGGTGAAGACCCGGGCTCCTCGGAGCCGATCGAAAAGTTCGGGGATAAGCGGCAGAGGGTATTTGTTCTTTACGGTGATCTGGTTTAAACCCCGGTAGTCGATGCAAGGGCGCAGATCACCTTCCTTTTTCTTGACGAAGAAAAACCCTGCTCCGGCAGGGGATGAGGACCTCCGAATGAACCCCTTTGCCAGGCTCTCGGTAATATAGGCAGACATAGCTCGTGTCTCCGCAGGGGACAAGGGGTATATTCTTCCTCTAGGAGGCGTGGTTCCTGGCAGTAAATCGATGGCGCAGTCGTAGGGACGATGAGGCGGTAGTACCTCTGACTCCTTTTTATCAAAAACGTCTGAGAAGGACCAGTAGGCAGAAGGCAGTCCTGGTAGAGACTCTGGAACCGGAGGGCGTCGAACGGGCTGGATGGTTTTCAGACATCTCTCGTGGCACGAAGAGCCCCATCGGGTGATTTCACCTGTACTCCAGCTGACTGACGGTTCGTGTGTCCGTAACCATGGGAGTCCCAGCAGGATCTGATGAGACATACGCGGGAGGACGTAGAAGGTGATCTTCTCGGTGTGCAGAGCACCGATCCGTACTTCCACGGGCTTGGTGATCAGTGAGACGGTGTCAGAGAGGGGTCTCCCATCTACAGAGGCGATCACCAGCGGTTTCTCTAGTGGGAGGACAGGCACCTGGTACTTATCCACTGTGGCCTGCTGGATGAAGTTGCCTGCTGCTCCGGAATCAAGATACGCCTCTGCCGTGAACCGGGTCTCTTCTGTGGTGACTTGAATAGTCCAGGTAACGGAGTCTGAGAGTGTCCCAGCACCTAGGGTGGCCTCTCCTACCAGGCCTAGGCTTTGGAGTTTCCCGGCTTCTCGGGACAAGAGCGTAGCAGGTGTGTGCCAGCTCCGCAGTAGAAGCAGAGACCTTTTGCTAGTCGTTCTGCTCTGCGTTGCTCAGACTGCCTCAGGCAGTCAATCTGCATGGGCTCGTAGGTAGAAGCGCCAGGTGACGCCGGCTGGGGAGCGATGGGCTTCAGTGGTGGGGAGGCGTGCCGCATCGGACGCCTCTTGCGGGACACCTCTTTGGATCGTTCCTGGAAACGAAGATCCACTCGAGTCGCTAGAGCAATCAGGGCATCCAAGGAGGACGGCACGTCCCGACCCGCCAGCTCATCTTTAATCCGACCCGAGAGTCCCTCCCAGAAGGCGGCGGTTAGGGCCTCATTGTTCCACCCGAGTTCCAAGGCCAAGGTGCGAAACCGAATGGCGTATTGGCCCACCGTCAGAGTCCCCTGACGTAACCGGAGGAGGGATGAGGCAGACGCGGAGGCGCGTCCGGGCTCGTCAAAGGTGGTACGAAATGCCTGCAGGAACTCCTGGATGTTGGTAGTTACCGGATCCTCCTTCTCCCACAAGGGGTTCATCCAGGCCAGTGCCTCTCCTTCCAGATGGGACATCATGAAGGCGACCTTGGCTTGGTCAGATGCAAAAAGGTGCGGCAGCTGCGTGAAATGGAGGGAGCACTGATTAATGAATCCCCTGCAGGTCTTGGGATCACTGGCGTACCGGGGTGGTGAGGCCAAACGGAGTTTGGAAGCATCCGAGGAGACTGCCACGGGAGCTGCGGTCGTGGGTTGTGCAGTGGGAACCCGAGATGCCACAGGCGTGGCCGCTGCTTGTAGCGCGTTCAGACGGGCATCCACAGAAGTCATGAAGTTCAGCATGCGGGTCTGGGTCTCGCGCTGTCGTGTGAGTTCCTGCTGCAGGGCCGCTAGTGCTTCGGCGGGATCCATGGCCTGTTCTAGCTGTAACGTCCGGGTGGTGGAACCTCTGGACCGCACACCGGTTTCCCTTGAGGAGGCAGCCAGGCAGGTCACCCCGCCAGAGGGTCTGGGTGCACGGCGGCCGAAGCACTATTGGTAGCCGGACAGTCCGTATGGGAGCAGGAAAGGTGGATGGAGTTCTGGACGGTGGTCCGGGTGACGAGGCTCAGAGTCCGAGGCCAGGTGGTAAGGTCAGGCGGGATCCGGGACTTGCTGAGCGATGGAACGGGTCACCAAGCGGAGCCAGGGACTGGAGACAGGTGGAGCTGCAGAGATGGTGGAACATCCGCCGAAGTCACCGTCAGGGTACGGGAATGAGCGTGGTTCGGAGCGGCTGGCGTGGCAGGACAGGCTCTATGAGACAGGACAGGGTTAATGCAGGCAAGGTACAAGGCAAAGCAATAGGGAACCTGATCACTAGCTTACTAAACACGTAGAACAGGCCCCGCCCACCAGGAAAGAGAACCCTTATATACCCTGTACCTTTCTATGCAATATCCTGTTTCTGGTTGCTGGCCCTTTAAGAAAGGGTCAATGACCGCGCGCGCGCCCTAATGCGCATGCGCGAGGCCCGTGTGCCAGAAGTCAGTCCAGGAAGCGGTGAGGAGGAGGCAGGAGCGCCCGGCTGGGAGTCCCACCTCGCAGAGGAGCGCCGGGAGCGGGGAGCAGGACGCGTGGAGGCTGCAGGCGGGGACGAGGAGGACGGGACCGGAGTGGTGAGCAGGGGACGCCGCCGGGGAGCAGGAAGCGGGCCACGGGGACCGGAGAACGGGACAAGGGGACCGGGAAGCGTGACAACATCTCAATAGGCCACAAACAGGAATTTCAATTCATGAGCACCATAGGGGTTCTGTATCTTCCAAGAGGCTAAAGGCGCAGTGTTCAATTCACATGAAGATGCGACCTTTATCCTGTTGGTACAACAAAGGTCAAATCATCACAGAACACACAATGGCCGTCCTGCCTCCCAGGTTATGCAACTCCTCACTGTACATGGCTGATTCCTTTGATGTAAAGTCTTGGTAATATTGGAAGCTCATACATACAATATGGAATCCAATGATTCTTTATCATACTGTGAGACTGTGACCGGGGTTATCTATGACGGCCGGTATGTCTCGCCCCGGTTGTGCTCACTCCATGATAGAAAGTAAATCCACTCTAGGGTTAATGCTGTTTTCCTACAGGCTGAAGGAAGGGTTAAATGGAAACAGGAACAAGGGCAGGTGTGCCGGGTGTGAGGGAGTGAACACAACTCCCTGAGTTCTCTGCTGGAGAGGCACATGTATATTGGTGTGGACTTTTGTTTGGACATTAAACCGTGTGCTGTGAAACTTAATGCCTGGATCCCGTGTCTTCTGCTGCGCAGCCGACCGTGCTACCTCACATATGGTGGAGAATCGGCGGGCATCCCAGCCGGTGAGGTGTAGCTTCCTTTTCTGGTGACCCGGTAGCACATGTCCTGGATTCAAGCGGCTATACTACGGCCCAAACCCAGCGACGCCATGGAGGACATACTAAAGCATTTGGCTCAGGCTAATGCACAGCAACAACAGGCTAATGCACAGCAGCAACAGACCAATGCACACCTGCTCCAATCCTTGAAATCACAGGAACAAAGACACCAAGAACAGCTGGTTCAGGCCAATGCACGTCAGCAGCAAGCCTTACAATTGCAGGAACAAAGACATCAAGAGCAGATGGTTCTCCTGGCCAAGTCGATCCGTGCCGGACCGGCAGCAACAACCCCGGGACCGGGTGATGACGGCAGCGTCCGGAAAGCGGTGAGACAAGCGTTGCAAAAGATGACCCCGGGGGATGATGTGGAAGCGTTCCTGGCGGTGTTTGAGCGGGTGGCCGAGCGGGAAAAGCTGCCGACCCCCCAGTGGGCTGAGGTATTGTCGCCCTATCTGACGGGGGAACCCCAAAAAGCGTACCTGGACCTCTGTACCGAGGACGCCATTGACTATGTGACCCTAAAAGCTGGCACGGTTGGGGGTGAATACCTATGTACGGGCTCAGCGGGTAAATCCGTGGTTCTATGAGGAAGCCAAACCCGTACGCTCCCAGGCCTATGACTTATTGCATCTTGTAAAAAAGTGGTTGCAGCCTGACACTCTGAGCCCGGCGCAGATGGTGGAAAGGGTAGTAGTGGATCGTTTTGTGCGCACTTTACCCGTCACCGTTCAACGGTGGGTAGGACAGGGTGACCCGAGTACCCTGGACCAATTAGTGTCCCTGGTAGAGCGGAATGTGGCTACGCAGGACTTGATACGGGACACTGAGACTTTGCGTACCGCCCGTCGGTCCGGCCCCTCCAACCCTAGGGCCAAGGACCCACCGCTGACAACGGTGCAGGAGTCCCCTACCATCCCATCTGAGGCTGCGGCCGCCAATCCTGAGGTCCGGAAGGTTCTGTACCCTAAACGACAACCTGTCAAGGGGGTTTCCGTCCCCATTAGATGTTGGCGGTGCCAGCGGGTGGGACATATGGAAGCCCAGTGTCCACTCACCACGGAGCCCATGGATTGTGGGGTTACCCGGCGGGGTTCAATGTATGCTCAGGTGGTGTGTACCGCTGACCTGGTCTCCCCAGAGACGGAGCCCCACTTGTGCCAAATACAGGTGAATGGATGTCCGGTTACAGGATTGTTGGATTCCGGAAGCTTAGTGACCCTTGTGCGATCCACCTTGAGGGCTAAAGTAAAGGCCACAGGACGTACCGTGGGGGTGGTTTGCATACATGGGGACCGCCGAGACTATCCCACAGGGATTTTCACCATCACAGCACCTTGCGGTCAGGTGCAACATGAGGTGGGACTTCTTAACACTCTTCCCTATGACGTGATCCTAGGAAGGGATCTGCCCTATTTTTGGACTTTATGGAAGGGACCCCCAAAGTCTCCTCAGATATTGGTCAGTCCGGGACCTGAGCCCTACAATCCTGAATCCGGGACACCTGCCGTAGGGGTCCCCATGATAGGGACAGAGTGTGAACCCGATAGGTCACCCCTAGAGGTATTGGCAGGAGAGGCTGAAATGGTCGAGCCCATCCCGGAGTTGGAGGCGTCCCCGGATACGTTTGGGACTGCCCAACTCCAGGACCCTACCTTAATACATGCCCGGAGTCGGGTGACAGTAGTTGACGGGGTGGCACAGCTGCCCGGTGCCCAGGTAAGGTACCCCCATTTCGCTCTTAAGCAGGATTTACTCTACCGGGTAGATGAAATACGGGGCGTGGGGGTAGAGGAGTTGGTGGTGCCCCAGCCGCATCGTCGGCGGGTCCTCGACTTGGCTCATAAACACCTGATGAGTGGCCACCTAGGGGTCAAGAAAACGCAGGAGCGAATATTGCAAAGGTTCTATTGGCCCGGAGTCTTTGGGGAGGTAAAACGATTCTGCGAAACCTGCCTGGAGTGTCAGCTTACCGCACCCCTGACCCATTTTCGCAGTCCGTTGGTACCGTTACCCATTATAGAAGTCCCTTTTGAACGGATAGGGATGGATCTGGTGGGGCCCCTCGTAAAGTCCGCTCGAGGGCACCAACACATCCTAGTGATCGTTGACTATGCCACCCGGTATCCCGAGGCGATACCTCTCAGACATACTGCAGCAAAGCTTATAGCTCGGGAGTTGTTTGCTGTGTTCTGCCGGGTGGGGTTGCCCAAGGAGATCCTTACGGATCAGGGGACCCCATTCATGTCTAAAGTGACCAAAGAGCTATGCCGGCTACTCCAGATCAAGCAGTTGCGTACGTCTGTGTATCATCCTCAAACGGACGGTTTAGTCGAGCGTTTCAATAAAACCCTGAAAACCATGCTCAAAAGGGTAATTTCAAAAGACGGGAAAGACTGGGATATGATGCTTCCCTATTTGATGTTTGCCATCCGTGAGGTGCCACAGGCATCCACGGGGTTTTCGCCTTTTGAATTGTTATACGGGCGACATCCCCGGGGATTGTTGGACCTGGCAAAGGAAACATGGGAGCAAGAGCCCACCCCCCATAAAAGTGTGATTGAACACATTTTAGGTATGCAGAACCGCATAAGCGCGGTCATGCCAATTGTGAAGGAGCATTTACAGGAGGCTCAGGCCGCGCAAAGCGGCCGCTACAATAGACAAGCCACCGTGCGGACCTTTAAACCCGGGGATCGGGTGTTGGTATTAATCCCCACGACGGAGAGTAAATTCCTGGCTCAGTGGCAAGGCCCCTACGAGATAAAGGAAAGAATCGGGGTGGTTAACTATAAAGTATTGCAGCCCGGTAGGCGGAAACCTGAACAAATATACCATGTCAACCTATTAAAACCTTGGCAGGAACGGGAAAGCCTGATGGCTGTTTTTTCCCCATCTCCCTCCTCTTCGGGTCGTTCACCTCCGGCTCCAGCGACCTCCGGAGAGGACGAACCGGACGTAAGGATTGGAGAAGCCCTCACCAAGACTCAGAGGCGAGAGGCCAGACGGTTGGTTCAGCAGAACCCCGATGTCTTCTCCGAGCTGCCCGGTAGGACCAGTCTGATACGACATGATATTGTCACCGAGCCCCACCTGAAGGTACGCCTGAAGTCATACCGGGTACCGGAGGCTCGATGACAAGCCATATCGGAGGAAGTAAAGACAATGTTACGCCTGGGGGTCATCGAAAAATCCCGGAGTGAATGGGCTAGTCCGATTGTCCTAATACCAAAACCCGATGGCTCCTTAAGGTTCTGCAATGACTTTAGGAGATTGAACGAAATATCCAAGTTCGATCTCTACCCCATGCCCAGGGTGGATGAGCTGATTGATAGGCTGGGACAGGCGCGGTATTTTACCACGCTCGACCTGACCAAGGGGTACTGGCAGGTGCCACTGACGGAGTCCGCCAAGGAGAAAACCGCTTTTGTTACGCCGGAGGGTCTCTTCCACTATGTTGTCTTGCCTTTTGGGTTACATGGCGCTCCGGCCACGTTCCAGAGGTTGATGGACTTAGTGCTGGAACCCCACCAGGCGTATGCATCAGCGTACCTTGATGACATCATTATTTACAGCTCCGATTGGCAGACCCACTTGGAACAGGTACAAGCGGTGGTGGACGCGCTTCGAACAGCCGGATTGACAGCCAATCCCAAGAAATGTGCGTTGGGACTCACGGAAGCCCGCTACTTGGGCTACGTGATAGGCCAAGGAGTGATTAAGCCCCAACTTAACAAGGTTGAGGCGATCCAGAAGTGGCCTAGACCCCTGACCACGAAGCAGGTAAGGGCCTTCCTGGGTATCGTGGGATACTACAGGAGGTTTGTAAAGGATTTTGCGGGACTATCAGCCCCCTTGACGGACCTTCTCAAAGGCAAGAAGTCCGTCATGGTGCGCTGGACTCCGCAGGCCGAGGACTCCTTCCGGGCCCTGAAGGGGGTCCTGTGCGGACAGCCCGTTCTTGTCAACCCTGATTTCTGGAAGGAGTTCGTAGTACAGACTGACGCCTCTGAGGTCGGCCTGGGGGCAGTGCTGTCTCAGGTGGTTCAGGGGGAGGAACACCCCGTCACCTTCTTAAGTAGGAATCTCACCCCTCCCGAGCGGAATTATAGCGTAGTGGAGAAGGAGTGCCTGGCGATCAAGTGGGCCTTGGAGTCCCTACGCTATTACCTGCTGGGACGGCAGTTTCGCTTGGTGACGGATCACTCTCCACTGGTCTGGATGAGGTCCGCCAAGGAACGGAATGCCCGGGTTACCCGGTGGTTCCTTTCTCTGCAGAACTTCCGGTTTACGGTTGAACACAGGGCCGGTAGGTTGCAGGGCAACGCTGATGCCTTGTCCCGCGGCCCGTGTTTAATGGCGGGAGTTCAACCCCGCTCGCTTGAACTGAGGGGGGGGTATGTGAGACTGTGACCGGGGTTATCTATGACGGCCGGTATGTCTCGCCCCGGTTGTGCTCACTCCATGATAGAAAGTAAATCCACTCTAGGGTTAATGCTGTTTTCCTACAGGCTGAAGGAAGGGTTAAATGGAAACAGGAACAAGGGCAGGTGTGCCGGGTGTGAGGGAGTGAACACAACTCCCTGAGTTCTCTGCTGGAGAGGCACATGTATATTGGTGTGGACTTTTGTTTGGACATTAAACCGTGTGCTGTGAAACTTAATGCCTGGATCCCGTGTCTTCTGCTGCGCAGCCGACCGTGCTACCTCACAATACATACATTGTCCATGTTGGCTTCCAACAGGTGTCGTCTGTGTTCTGTCCATTCTTCAATGTTTGATAACAGAAGTTTGAAAAACCTCCATTAGTTTTTTTTGCATACTAGAGAAACGAATGAAACTTTGATGATCAAAATGGACACACTGACCAAACACTGATGAAAGTCTGATCCAAAACACTGATGGACATCGGATTTTTGCATTTGAGAAAATTCATTGATGTCTGAATGAGGCCTTAGCCTTAGCCCAAGTATGAGAAAGATTGAAAAAAAGCTTATATATGGCCAAATAATTACTTTTGGATTATCTTTTCCATTGGTGCATGTATTTGGGGTACTGGGACAACAATCCCCAGTTTATTAAAGAGCCTTTCATACCTAGTAGTCTAGTGTCACGGGGATGTACGGATGGAACAGGGGCCCCTAGGCTGACCCTAAGACTTGGGCCCCTGTACTGTCCCTTATCTCGAAGGTAGACTTGATGGTAGACAGGTTCAAGGCTCCAACGTGGCCCTGTCTCCTGTCCAAGCCCTCATACTACTTTCTCCCATGCAGGGAGTGGGTCGGAAATCCAGTTACCAAAACCTCACAAATAATCACAGACAAGGGTAAACGAAAACTTGTGCACACCACACACAAACACAAAGGAGGGACAGTATGTGAACTGGGGAGTAACACAACAGGGGGAAGGAAATAACTTCACAACTGGAGGCCTCCCCCAACACATCTGCAAACTGATGATCACCATGCAACAGGATAACAACAGGAGCCAGAAAGCAAAGAGCTATATCAGGCATAGAGCCCCTGTCTCCAGAAGCTTATAAAGGGTGAGGGCAGCTGGTGATCAGCAGCCTCAGCTCTCAGCAGATGAGCACAAGCAAGCAGGGATTAACTCCTGCTGTACTGGAGAGCAGTGAAACCAGAACCAGCAGAATCCCCTAAAGAGACTGGGCAACAAAGTGATCCAAGGCTGTTTGTCAGACTCTGCAGTGTGAACAGAGTCCAACTCTGCCATGACACCCAACGAGTGCTACGCTGAACACCGCACGACATCTAGCCTTGGTGGGAAGATAATACTGATTATTACTGGTGGGTAAGAATTGTGAAGGCAAACATCACTGGCGTAATTATGGTCCAATGGGCCCCAGTGCAAGATTTGGACCTGCCCCACCACCCGCATATAGGTCAGATGTATGGGCCCTTGTAATGTTCGAAATCCTAGAAATGACAGTACACTAAAGAGCAAAAGTGCAAAATAGTGTCTAATCTGGTATAAACGGAATAAAAGAGAAAAGGGTACGTTCACTGTTTCAAGTTGTGTGACACATAACAAGATATGTGCTTTATAATGGAGCAGCTACTGCAGATACATGAGTGCACAATACAGTGCAAACTATGCAGAAAAAGGACAGAAGACATGTTCACTCTGCGCTGCTGCTAAAGACTTTTCAATGGAAGATACAGGACACACCAGTGTCCCTGCTACACTGTATAGTTTAACTATATCTGCATGCTGTGCAAGCTGATACAGTTGCAGTGAGGAAACTGTACATGTGCTGGCGTGAGCAGGGAGACCTTTTGTGCCTTACAGGATTTTAATCTATGACAGCATAGAGTGTTACTAATGTTAATCTTTGAGATTGTGATCACAGCTCTCTTCAGGTCATTGATCAAGTCCTTCCTTGTAGTTCTGGGCTGATTTCTGACGTTTCTGAGAATCATCCTTACCTCATGAGGCAAGATATTGCATGCATCACAAGACTGAGTAATATTGACAACCATCGTATGTTTCTTCCATTTCCTAATAATTTAACCAACAGTTGTTGCCTTCTCACCAAGCTGCTTGCCTATTGTCCTGTAGCCCATCCTAGCCTTGTGCCCTTAGACAGCTCTTTGGTCTTGACCATGGTGGAGAGGTTGGTGTGTGATTGAGTGTGTGGATAGGTGTCTTTTATACAGGTAACAAGTTCAAACAGATGCAATTAATACAGGTAATGAGCGCAGAATAGGAGGCTTCTTAAAGAAAAAATAACAGGTCTGTGAGAGCCAGAATTCTTGCTGTTTGGTAGGTGATCAAATACTTATTTCATGCAATAGAATGCAAATTAATTATTTAAAAATCATATAATGGGATTTTCTGCCATTTTTTGGGGATTCTGTCTGTGACAGTTGAACTGTACCTATGATACAAATGACAGACCTCTTCATTCTTTGTAGGTGGAAAAACTTGTTAAATCAGCAGTTTTATCAAAAACTTATTTTCCTCTCTGTAAAAAAAAAAAAAGAACAAGGCTCTGTCCCATGTTCACCAAATTATTAGAAAGCAAAGTTCCCAGGTCCGATGTAGTCCAGCGCTTCCTACAATGTTCCTCGATTACCTGGATCAAAGGCTATGAAGCCTCAGAACGAGGCTCAATAGACTTTCAGCGGCAGCCAGTCCTGGCTCCAGGACACCGGGACACTGATGAGCGGTGACATCAGGAACGTCTTTTAGGTTTCAATTTGCAGATTGTCGGAATCTCTGGACTATGGCGGACCTGGTTGGATTTTTTTTTAATAAAATAGTAAACTAGGGAAAGTGTAGGGGAGTGTTTTTTTTTTCAAATAAAATATTTTTGTATTTTTTTTCTTTGTACTTACTGCGTTAGTAATGGACGTGTTTGATTGACACCGCTCCATTACAAACACCAGGATTTGATGCCAGCTGAGATTACACAGATGACATCATGCTTATTAACCATTACCCTGATTGCAAACGCACCAAGGCAAAGAGCTGGTGCGAAGCACCAGATTTGGCGCATCTAATGTGATGCACCACTTTTGGATTGGCTGTGGGCTGGTATCTTTTGGCTTGGAAGGGCCCAATAACCATGGTCCTTCCCAGCCTGATAATAGCAGCCCAAAGCTGTCTGCTTTGCCGTCATGGTTATCAAAAATAGGAGGTAACCCATGTAATTATTTTCATTTATTTAATCATAAAAAGCTATCCAATAAGCTGCACGGGATGCAATTTAATTATATGTTGGGGGCTGTGCAATTGTATGGCTATATGGCTGTCTGTCTTATCTATCTAGAAAATGCCAGATGAAAAATGCATGCAAAAACGCGGCAAAACGTGCTTTTTTCTGCTGCTTTTTTCCTCCTAAAAGATACAGAATTGGTGCAGAAATTTCTGCATCTAACTATTCAACGTGTGCAATAGACTAAAATGCTAAACCTTTGCCTGCTGATGCAGCTACTAGCAGAATATCTGTACATACGGTATGAGTGATTGTACAGTTAGTTCCAGAAATATTTGGACAGTGACACAATTTTCGCGAGTTGGGCTCTGCATGCCACCACATTGGATTTGAAATGAAACCTTTACAACAGAATTCAAGTGCAGATTGTAACGTTTAATTTGAAGGTTTGAACAAAAATATCTGATAGAAATTGTAGGAATTGTACACATTTCTTTACAAACACTCCACATTTTAGGAGGTCAAAAGTAATTGGACAAATAAACCAAACCCAAAAAAATTTTTTTATTTTCAATATTTTGTTGCGAATCCTTTGGAGGCAATCACTGCCTTAAGTCTGGAACCCATGGACATCACCAAATGCTGGGTTTCCTCCTTCTTAATGCTTTGCCAGGCCTTTACAGCCGCAGCCTTCAGGTCTTGTTTGTTTGTGGGTCTTTCCGTCTTAAGTCTGGATTTGAGCAAGTGAAATGCATGCTCAATTGGGTTAAGATCTGGTGATTGACTTGGCCATTGCAGAATGTTCCACTTTTTTGCACTCATGAACTCCTGGGTAGCTTTGGCTGTATGCTTGGGGTCATTGTCCATCTGTACTATTAAGCGCCGTCCGATCAACTTTGCGGCATTTGGCTGAATCTGGGCTGAAAGTATATCCCGGTACACTTCAGAATTCATCCGGCTACTCTTGTCTGCTGTTATGTCATCAATAAACACAAGTGACCCAGTGCCATTGAAAGCCATGCATGCCCATGCCATCACGTTGCCTCCACCATGTTTTACAGAGGATGTGGTGTGCCTTGGATCATGTGCCGTTCCCTTTCTTCTCCAAACTTTTTTCTTCCCATCATTCTGGTACAGGTTGATCTTTGTCTCATCTGTCCATAGAATACTTTTCCAGAACTGAGCTGGCTTCATGAGGTGTTTTTCAGCAAATTTAACTCTGGCCTGTCTATTTTTGGAATTGATGAATGGTTTGCATCTAGATGTGAACCCTTTGTATTTACTTTCATGGAGTCTTCTCTTTACTGTTGACTTAGAGACAGATACATCTACTTCACTGAGAGTGTTCTGGACTTCAGTTGATGTTGTGAACGGGTTCTTCTTCACCAAAGAAAGTATGCGGCGATCATCCACCACTGTTGTCATCCGTGGACGCCCAGGCCTTTTTGAGTTCCCAAGCTCACCAGTCAATTCCTTTTTTCTCAGAATGTACCGGACTGTTGATTTTGCTACTCCAAGCATGTCTGCTATCTCTCTGATGGATTTTTTCTTTTTTTTCAGCCTCAGGATGTTCTGCTTCACCTCAATTGAGAGTTCCTTAGACCGCATGTTGTCTGGTCACAGCAACAGCTTCCAAATGCAAAACCACACACCTGTAATCAACCCCAGACCTTTTAACTACTTCATTGATTACAGGTTAACGAGGGAGACGCCTTCAGAGTTAATTGCAGCCCTTAGAGTCCCTTGTCCAATTACTTTTGGTCCCTTGAAAAAGAGGAGGCTATGCATTACAGAGCTATGATTCCTAAACCCTTTCTCCGATTTGGATGTGAAAACTCTCATATTGCAGCTGGGAGTGTGCACTTTCAGCCCATATTATATATATAATTGTATTTCTGAACATGTTTTTGTAAACAGCTAAAATAACAAAACTTGTGTCACTGTCCAAATATTTCTGGACCTAACTGTATACGCTGCTCCCATTACAAGCCCATATGTAAGGAGCTCCCCCTAGTGGAAGACTGAAGCTCTGGCTATGTTATTTCTCCTCCGAAACCGCAGCATTGTTCTCGCACCTAAGTGCACAATGTAGTGATATGGCTAGAGTTAATCTAAAAAAATCAACAAATGTTACTTCTACACCATTATCAGTCTGGAGAAAAACAAAACAAATGAATTTTCAGTTAATGGTTCAAGAATCTTATTTATAAGTCTTTATTAGTGCCATCAATTACATATCAACAAAAATATACATAAAAAAGTGGGGGGGGGGAAAGAAGTAAAAAGAAGTAAAAATGAGAGAAGAGGTCTGAGTTACCCCAAATAGTGGTGGTATGGCTACGTAAATAAAATAGAGGGTTCAGAGAGGAAAACTGACATATTTAATCCCACCATCATTCCTTAAGCACCAACATGTGCAATGTGTATATCATTGGTCACAATGGAAAACGTATTGTAAACTTGCTGTCAGCTGACCCATCTGAATACTGCCCTTCTAGTAGAGTGCCCACCACAGTGTTTAGTGCTGGCTTTTTTGTTTTTTCTTCATTGAATTGGTCGGTGGCTGACCCCCACCTTGCTATGCACCCCATCAAGTGAGCGTCATTAGGAGAAAAAAATAAGGTCATTTTTTTCTCCTTATGAAGCTCACTTGATGAGCGACACGCGTCGGGTTGGGGGGTCTACCGGACACCTGCCGTTTGTGTATACCATGGTAAATGATATTGTCTGATGGTAGGCTTGTCCTTATCATCCCTTTCCAGCCTTGTATTGTTTAGAAATTGATAGATATTCCCTAATATGTCCTTCTGGAAACAGGCATTGTTGGATCATTTTAGGCTGGGGCTATTTTCATATCTAATGGTATTATGTTGGTGTCTTGTGATATACTTTTTAAGTGGTTTTAATAAGTGTTTTTTTTCAATAAAATATTGGTATTTTATACATTACAGTGCTGGCCAAAAGTATTGGCACCCCTGCAATTCTGTCAGATAATACTCAGTTATTTCTTGAAAATGATAATAATACCAAAGAATTTGTGATTGCAATCTTCATTTAATTTGTCTTCAATGAAAAAAAGATAAAAAAAATTGTCATCAAGCCAAATTGGATATAATTCCACACCAAACATAAAAAAGGGGGTGGACAAAAGTATTGGCACTGTTAGAAAAATCATGTGATGCATCTCTAATTGAGCATGGAGAAAAGAAAGAAGACCGAAGAACTGTCTGAGGACTTGAGAATCCAAATTGTGAGGAAGCATGAGCAATCTCAAGGCTACAAGTCCATCTCCAAAGACCTGAAAGTTCCTGTGTCTACGGTGCGCAGTGTCATCAAGAAGTGTAAAGCCCATGGCACTGTGGCTAACCTCCCTAGATGTGGAAGAAAAAGAAAAATTGACGAGAGATTTCAACGCAAGATTGTGCGGATGGTGGATAAAGAACCTCAACTAACATCCAAACAAGTACAAGCTGCCCTTCAGTCCAAGGGTACATCAGTGTCAACCCGTACTATCTGTCGGCGTCTGAATGAAAAGGGACTGTATGGTAGGAAACCCAGGAAGATCCAACTTCTTACCCCGAGACATAAAAAAGCCAGGCTGGAGTTTGCCAAAACTTACCTGAGAAAGCCTAAAACGTTTTGGAAGAATGTTCTCTGGTCAGATGAGACAAAAGTAGAGCTTTTTGGGAAAAGCCATCAACATAGAGTTTACAGGAAAAAAAAGAGGCATTCAAAGAAAAGAACACGGTCCCTACAGTCAAACATGGCGGAGGTTCCCTGATGTTTTGGGGTTGCTTTGCTGCCTCTGGCACTGGCCAGTGTGAGAAAGCTGGGTCTCCCTCAGAGGTCATGGGTCTTCCAGCAGGACAATGACCCAAAAGACACTTCAAAAAGCACTAGAAAATGGTTTGATAGAAAGCACTGGAGACTACTAAAGTGGCCAACAATGAGTCCAGACCTGAACCCCATAGAACACCTGTGGAGAGATCTCAAAATGGCAGTTTGGAGAAGGCCCCCTTCAAATCTCAGGGACCTGGGGCAGTTTGCCAAAGAAGAATGGTCTAAAATTCCAGCAGAGCATTGTAAGAAACTTATTGATGGTTACCGGAAACGGTTGTTTGCAATTATTTTGCCTAAAGGTTGTGAAACCAAGTATTAGGCTAAGGGTGCCAATACTTTTGTCTGGCCCATTTTTGGAGTTTTGTGTGAAATGATCAATGATTTGATTTTTGTTTCATTCTCTTTTGTGTTTTTCCATTGCAAGCAAAATAAATGAAGATAATAATACCAAAGAATTTGTGATTGCAATCATTTTCAAGAAGAAACTGAGTATTCTCTCACAGAATTGCAGGGGTGCCAATACTTTTGGCCAGCACTGTATATGCTATGCATTATTTGTGAGTTGAGTGCCGTTGTCTGCTTCCTTTCTCTTCTCATTTCCACTTGCTTTTGCAGCAGACAGTGCGCCCTCACGTTTTCATTACTACAATTTTTGTTTGGTTTGTTTGGCTGTGCGTTCCCACTGCTCTTTTTCAAAATGTGCCTATAGACACGTTATATTGTGGTGAAAATAGTTCTTACCCATATTCAAATGCACCCAGTCGGGTCATCAAAAATACATGACCCCAACGCACAGCTCACATGTAGTAGTAGTATTGCTTCCTGAACCCCCTGAGGAAGCATTAGCAGTTTTGAGAGTAGAAGATCCTTCTCAAGATCTTAAAGGGAACCTGTCACCAGGTTTTTCCCTTATGAGTTGCGGCCACCACCAGCGAGCCCTATACACAGCATTCTAGAATACAATATATAGAGCCCAGGCCCAGGCCGCTGTGTAGAGCTTAAAAAACATTTTTATAATACTCACCTGGAAGAGATTGGGTCCAATGGGTGTCGCTGCTCTCGGTCCGGTGCCTCCTCCATCTTATGGGATCGCCGTCCTGCGTCCCATTCCTGTGTCATTCACAGAGAGCCCTCCATTGTGTTCCTGCGCATGTGCACTTTAATCTGTCCGGCTGAGGGCAGCTCAAAGTATTGTAGTGCACATGCGTGGGCGGTCTTTCAGCTTTCCTCGCGACTGCACATTACAGTACTTTGCTCTGCCCTCAGCCAGGCAGATCAAAGTGTGCATACGCAGGAGCGCGATGGACACCTCTGTATGGATGATGTAGGATGTGTCATGCATATGGGGCTGGGAAGTAGGATGGCGATCCCACAAGATGAAGGAGGTGTTCAACCGAGACTAGTGATGCCCATCGGACCGGACCGCCCCGCCCCCCTAGGTGAGTATTACAAAGATGTTTTTTACGTTATACAGACTGGCCTGGGCTCTTATATACAGTATTCTGGAATGACGTATATAAGGACTCACTGGTGGTGGCCGCAGCTTATAGAGGAAAATCCTGATGACAGGTTCCCTTTAAAACCAACCCCTCAACAACTTGGAGGTTGTGTCCAGTGTTTATACGCACATGGTGTTTCAGGCTCCATTCCCATGATGAGTATTTGGAGTTTTTGATGTTGCTTAATTTCTGCTCCTATTATTTAAATTAAGTAACTTATGTTTTCATCTCGACTCTGACGTTGTGGTTTTTGTTTCTTTCTGGTACGTTATGTTTTAAATAAAGCTGGTTAGTTTGTAAAAACTTCCTGGTATTTGCCTTTGACAAAACCTTATTGTTACAGTCATGTTCAGATTACAAGCATTATTCTACTTGAGGATTTTCCGCATTTAATGCAGTTCTATGGGGCAATTCTGCACTGAAAACTCGCGAATCCGCAAGAGAAATTGATATGTTCTGGGTTTGACGCACAAACCACAGGTCGGATTACACTGAATAAAAAAGAAGCTCAATGGGCTGTCCATGCAATGTCTATACATCGCATCCCCTCTGCTGGAAATGTAAAAAGCTGCTTTTTTTGCACAGCAAAAATACTCAGTTTCAAAAACTCAGGGAAAAAAATCATTGTGGGAACTCAACCTTAGGGTCTGTGTGCACATGATACTGTTATTATACGGGTTTAATCTTAAACCTGCCTGAAATAGTGCTCAGAATCCGCTCAAAAAAGAAATAATAGAATCAAGCGAAGGAACGTCGGAGCCGCGTCACGTTCATCTTCTGCACAATCTTCATTCTCTGGACGGGCGCTGTTTATGCTCGATAAGAAACAACGCTAGTCACAAGTTAAGGCTTTTCAGATTCTTTTATAAGGCATCATTCACACGTCAATATTTTTGATCAGTATTTCATCAGTATTTTGCCAAAATGTGTCTCCAAAACACAAAACATATGTCAATCTCTCAATTATAGTTTTTCTCTGTAGGCTCCACTTCTGGCTTTGCCCTACAAACACTGATGCTAAAATGTGAATGAGGCCTAATGCAAATTGACTCTTCAGAGAGGAAGAAAACTTGAGCTCTAGCGCCACCTATTGAAAGTAGCAATCCTAAAAGTCAATATCAACCCTTTAATGCACCTTGCCATATGACTTAGAATATAAACCAAAGCAAAATCTTAATTTGCAGATTTGTTTTTTTTTGAGGTGTTGCCCCTTGTTAGTGCAAAGTGTGATATCTGATTTGGCTAGCTGAGGGGCTAATACTGCTGGCATACCAGGCCTAGGGAAAACACTAAATAAATGGCAAGTGCAAATAATAATTAATAATAATTTATTCATTTATATAGCGCTATAAATTCCACAGCGCTTTATATAAATTGGCAACACTGTCACCATTGGGGCTCACAATCTAAAGTCCCTGTCTGTATGTCTTTGGAGTGTGGGAGGAAACTGGAGAACCCGGAAGAAACCCACGCAAATACAGGAAGAACATACAAACTCCTTGCAGATGGTGTCCTTGGTGGGAATTGAACCCAGGACCCCAGCGCTGCAAGACTGCAGTGCTAACCACTGAGCCACCATGCCGCCCAAATAGGGTCTTACCTGTGGGCAAACAGTCGATGTTAACGATTTGAATAAGTTATATTTTAAGGAGTTATTCAAATAGGTAACATCGACTATTTGGCCACTTTGATGCGGGCCATCACTGTCTGTGTATTGGTGACCTGAGATCAGTGGCCCAGTCACTTAACCCTTTCAATAACACCTTTGATGCCCATTTTTGTGCCAGTTTTATCATTTTTGTAGCTGCTTTTAAAGGGAACCTCTCACCAGATTTGTCCCTTATAAGCTGCGGGCACCACCAATAAGCTCTTATATACAGCGTTCCAGAACACTGTATATAAGAGCCCAGGCCGCTGTGTATAACGTAAAACACACTTTTATAATACTCACCTAAGGGCGATCTGGTCCGATGGGTGTTGCTGCTCTCCAGCCTGTCGCCTGCTCTCTGTGGTGATCACCGTTCTCCTTCTACCCAGCCTCGTATGGATGACACGTCTACGTCATCCACACTGGGCCGACATTGTGGTCCTGCGCAGGCGCACTTTGATCTGCCCTGCAGAAGGCAGATCACAGTATTTCAGTGCACGGGCGGTCTGTAACCTTTCCTCGCCCCTGCACATTACAGTACTTTGGTCTGCCCTCAGCGGGAAGTGCGCCTGCGCAGGACCACAATGCCGGCCCAGTGTGGATGACATAGACGCTTCATCCATACTGGGCTGGGTAGGAGGACGGTGATCACTGCAGAGAGGAGGCGCCGGACCGGAGAACAGTGACACCCATCGGACCGGACCGCCCCGTAGGTATTATAAAAGTAATTTTTACATTATACACAGCGGCCTTGCCTCTTATATACAGTGTTCCAGATTACTGTATATAAGAGCTCACTGGTGGTGGCCGCAGCTTATAGGGGCCATATCTGGTGACAGGTTCCCTTTAAGTGTCCTCACAGCAGGGCCTCACTGCAGGTATTTTATTTTTGTGATTTTTATATTTTTTCTTAAACCTGTAAAAAAAACCCCCAGAAAATAAATAATTACAGAATAGACTCGGCTTCTGCGTCGTTGTGCTGCGCTCTGTGTGTATCAGGTCGCTAGAGGTTTCTGCGGCTGCGCTTCAGGCAGGAGCTGTCCTTGTGTTCACGTGAAATAAAGCTTGTTGAATGACGTCATCAGTGCGCGCCCCGCACATGTGCAGTCAGCGTGTCTCCCGGAAGTGGGGCATTTCGTGCTCTGTGCAGTGCAACGCGCACATCATGGGGAAACCGAGTGAGGACAAGTCGGTGCCGCTCATCCACGATAGGAACGATCCGGTGAAGAACTTCGAGCGCTGGAAGAAGAAATACACCAAGAAGAAGGAGCGGTGTAAGGTCCGGAGGAAGCAGATCAGGAAGCCGGAGTGGCAGATAGAGAAGGAGAGCATCAGCCGCCTGGTGCAGCGCTACAGTGAGGTAACCCCATACACAGCAGCCGCTGACGGGCTGGTCTTAAAGGGGTTGTCCATTACCTGCTGGACCCGGCTTCAGAGGATTTTTTTCCCACTCCCTTTGTTCAGGATCACATATGTGGGTGCATTGTGGGGTGTATTGCGCGATCACGCATGCCTGTGCGTGGCGGGGATGTCGCGTGCCTGTGTGTGGCGGGGATGTCGCGTGCCTGTGCGTGGCGGGGATGTCGCGTGCCTGTGCGTGGCGGGGATGTCGCGTGCCTGTGCGTGGCGGGGATGTCGCGTGCCTGTGCGTGGCGGGGATGTCGCGTGCCTGTGCGTGGCGGGGATGTCGCGTGCCTGTGCGTGGCGGGGATGTCGCGTGCCTGTGCGTGGCGGGGATGTCGCGTGCCTGTGCGTGGCGGGGATGTCGCGTGCCTGTGCGTGGCGGGGATGTCGCGTGCCTGTGCGTGGCGGGGATGTCGCGTGCCTGTGCGTGGCGGGGATGTCGCGTGCCTGTGCGTGGCGGGGATGTCGCGTGCCTGTGCGTGGCGGGGATGTCGCGTGCCTGTGCGTGGCGGGGATGTCGCGTGCCTGTGCGTGGCGGGGATGTCGCGTGCCTGTGCGTGGCGGGGATGTCGCGTGCCTGTGCGTGGCGGGGATGTCGCGTGCCTGTGCGTGGCGGGGATGTCGCGTGCCTGTGCGTGGCGGGGATGTCGCGTGCCTGTGCGTGGCGGGGATGTCGCGTGCCTGTGCGTGGCGGGGATGACGCGTGCCTGTGCGTGGCGGGGATGACGCGTGCCTGTGCGTGGCGGGGATGACGCGTGCCTGTGCGTGGCGGGGATGACGCGTGCCTGTGCGTGGCGGGGATGTCGCGTGCCTGTGCGTGGCGGGGATGTCGCGTGCCTGTGCGTGGCGGGGATGTCGCGTGCCTGTGCGTGGCGGGGATGTCGCGTGCCTGTGCGTGGCGGGGATGTCGCGTGCCTGTGCGTGGCGGGGATGACGCGTGCCTGTGCGTGGCGGGGATGTCGCGTGCCTGTGCGTGGCGGGGATGTCGCGTGCCTGTGCGTGGCGGGGATGTCGCGTGCCTGTGCGTGGCGGGGATGTCGCGTGCCTGTGCGTGGCGGGGATGTCGCGTGCCTGTGCGTGGCGGGGATGTCGCGTGCCTGTGCGTGGCGGGGATGACGCGTGGCGGGGATGACGCGTGGCGGGGATGACGCGTGCCTGTGCGTGGCGGGGATGACGCGTGCCTGTGCGCGGCACGTGGCTGAGATGGCGCGTGGCAGGGATGGCGCGTGGCTCTTAATCTCATACAGACCGGCGGTGTTTCTAGCTCTGCTCCGGCGGCTCCAGCCCCATATGATGACGCTTGTACTGGCTGGATCACTGTGTATAGGAGAAGTCACTTTTCTCCATACAAGTCTATGGGGCTCGGGGAGAGGCTACTGAGCCTCCTGCACAACTCCCATGCACATGTATTGAGAGATTGGTAAATAAAGTGACCTCCACCTCACACAGCAATCACTGTGGTTTCACCAGGCACCGCTGCACTCACAGGGGTCTGAAATCAGGTGGAGATGGCTACCTGTGAGTCTGTAACTAGTTGAAGGTCAGACATGACCAATGTGACCCAAAGAGCTGCACCTCAGTCATCAATGGGAGCCGGCCCCCAGTGAGAGCTGCCTGCAACCTCTGAATGGCTCTCATTGGGGTCTAAACAGAAGCCCAATAGCTGATGTCTGCAGGGTCTTATGCCATAATAAAGAGAGACTCGGCACTGACATCTCTGGCACAGCGCTGCTGCGGGAGCGGAGCATAGGGGATTATTCTTCAAGGAGTCTAATTCATTTAAAGAAAGGTGTTTGTGTAGTGAACAGCCCCTTTAGGCCCCCTTCACACGTCAGTGATTCTGGTACGTATGTGCTAGTTTTTATACGTACCAGAATCTCCCACATAGGCAGACCCATTATAATCACTGGCTCTGTGCACACATCAGGGATTTTTCAGTGAATGTGTCTCCGTGTGACGTACACGCGTGTCCATGATTGCTGCACGGAGACATGTCCGTTTTTTTTTTCTGGCATCGCTGATGTCCCACGGACCGCACTATGGTGTGATCCATGAAATATGTGCCAGAAAAACACAAACATTGAAAATAAAAATAATTTTCAACTTACCCGGCTCCAGCGGCGCTCTGTGCAGCCTCTGCTCTCTTTCTTCCTGGGCAGCTCATTACGGTGTGCACATTCATTTATGCAGCCACAGCCGACCCGGAAGTAGCTGCAGAGGTGAGAGACAGTGGCCGGATGCAGCACCGTGGGACTCTTCAGCACCACAGACCGCAGGAACTGGACAGGTGAGTATATGTCCATCTGTAATAGCGGATAATGGATCACGGCTTGCACATGGACAACCCACTTGTGCCATGAATCACAGCACACGGAGGACATATGCGTGTTTAACACGTCATTGAAGAACGTCTGTGTTTTTCACTAACGTGTGAAACAGGCCTTAGAGGGAGTCTGTCAGCAGGTTTTTGTTATGTAATGTGAAGTCAGTATGCTGCAGGGGTTTACACAGATAGTTCGGGGATGCCTGTTTTGTCAAGGTCCAATCTGTTGTTTATTTGCTGTGCTTTGTTTAAGCAGCACTACTTATCATTGCTGGGACTACAATGTCACCTGCAGGGCAATCCGGCACACCCCCTCCTGTGATTGACACCTCGCTGTCAATGTACAATCTCTATAGCGAGCCTGGTGTGGGCGGGGACAGCGCTCTCTGCTCTGCTACATGGCCAAAACTAAAAATTCTGATTGTATCAGAACGGCTGCAGCCATTAATCTTAAGTGATACATGATTGGATTCAGGATCTCTTTGCTTTGCCTACATTATGCTTCTCTCAGGCGAGGTAGCAAAAACCTGCTGACAGATTCCCTTTAAAAGGATGCAGTGTCCTAATGTTTTATATGACGTCATTTTTTAATCTGTAGGGTTGTGACTTATCAGACCTGCACCAATTGTGGGGATAAAGGGGCAATACTACAATTCTCTGCACATCTGGGTATCCTGGGAGTCCGCAGTGCAGGGAAATCCCATAGTGAATTGTTTACATGCTCCTTTCTAAGCTCCGCAGCACAGATGTGAGACCGAGCTGCAGATTTCTGCGGCGTGCGGATGAGCCCCGCTTGCTAGAGCTGTTCCGTATGTGGCCTTCATGACATGTTAGGTACTTGAAGCGGTTTTGAAAAATTTGTACCTTCTTTTGGGTAAAATGTCCGGCTGTCTGTGGCTTTGTGGACTTTTCATGTATTTTCCAGCAATAGGAGGAGGATTGTGGACGCTTTCTTGCTGCTTTTTTTTGCACATTCTAAGGAAACTAGAGCATTGGAGCGGGGGGGGGCGGAGCTCAGACTCCACCGATTATAAAGTGATGATGTATGCTATGAATGTGGCAATACTTTCTTCAATGGGGGATACTCCTGTGTTGCAGGTATTTATTGTGCTATGTTCTAAGGCAGCTGTAGGTAAAAATATACACAGGCGTAATCCTGTAACATTAGAACTGTGAGTGAGAAAAGATCTGGTCAGTCAGGGAGACGTGTGACTGAGACACGTAATGGTTCCATTTATACTATAAAATATATAGTATATAATATGTGTGTGTGTATGTATATATATATATATATATATATATATATATATATATATAATTAGTGCCTACAAGTAGTATTCAACCCCCTGCAGTTTTAGCAGGTTTACACATTCAGAATTAACTTGGCATTGTGACATTTGGACTGTAGATCAGCCTGGAAGTGTGAAATGCAGCAAAAAAGAATGTTATTTCTTTTTTTTTTTTTTTTTTTTTTTTTTAAATTGTGAAAAGTTTATTCAGAGGGTCATTTATTATTCAACCCCTCAAACCACCAGAATTCTGTTTGGTTCCCCTAAAGTATTAAGAAGTATTTCAGGCACAAAGAACAATGAGCTTCACATGTTTGGATTAATTATCTCTTTTTCCAGCCTTTTCTGACTAAAGCTGGGGTCACACATAACGACGACGACAACGACGTCGCTGCAACGTCACCATATTCTGTGACGTAGCAGCGACCATCGATGATCGTTAGTAAGCTGTCAAACATGTTAGAAAAAGCAGCGACGGAGCAGCGATCATAGCGACGTCGACGGTCGTTGTGTGGTTTCAGACGTAGCGTAGCGTCGCTGCTGCGGTGTCAAACACAAGGATTATCAGCTTATCAGCATGGCGCAGCGGGATAGCAGCGATCAAAAAATGACTTCGAGCATTCAGGAGCGAGCAACGATTTCGCAGCAGGGGTCTGATCGTTGTTATGTGTCACACACAGCGACGTCGCTGTTGAGGTCGCTGCAACGTCACAGAATATGGTGACGTTGCAGCGACGTCGTTGTCGTCGTCGTTATGTGTGACACCAGCTTAATTAAGACCCTCCCCAAACTTGTGAACAGCACTCATACTTGGTCAACATGGGAAAGACAAAGGAGCATTCCAAGGCCATCAGAGACAAGATCGTGGAGGGTCACAAGGCTGGCAAGGGGTACAAAACCCTTTCCAAGGAGTTGGGCCTACCTGTCTCCACTGTTGGGAGCATCATCCGGAAGTGGAAGGCTTATGGAACTACTGTTAGCCTTCCACGGCCTGGACAGCCTTTGAAAGTTTCCACCCGTGCCGAGGCCAGGCTTGTCCGAAGAGTCAAGGCTAACCCAAGGACAACAAGGAAGGAGCTCCGGGAAGATCTCATGGCAGTGGGGACATTGGTTTCAGTCAATACCATAAGTAACGTACTCCACCGCAATGGTCTCCATTCCAGACGAGCCCATAAGGTACCTTTACTTTCAAAGCGTCATGTCAAGGCTCGTCTACAGTTTGCTCATGATCACTTGGAGGACTCTGAGACAGACTGGTTCAAGGTTCTCTGGTCTGATGAGACCAAGATCGAGATCTTTGGTGCCAACCACACACGTGACGTTTGGAGACTGGATGGCACTGCATACGACCCCAAGAATACCATCCCTACAGTCAAGCATGGTGGTGGCAGCATCATGCTGTGGGGCTGTTTCTCAGCCAAGGGGCCTGGCCATCTGGTCCGCATCCATGGGAAGATGGATAGCATGGCCTACCTGGAGATTTTGGCCAAGAACCTCCGCTCCTCCATCAAGGATCTTAAGATGGGTCGTCATTTCATCTTCCATCAAGACAACGACTCAAAGCACACAGCCAAGAAAACCAAGGCCTGGTTCAAGAGGGAAAAAATCAAGGTGTTGCAGTGGCCTAGTCAGTCTCCTGACCTTAACCCAATTGAAAACTTGTGGAAGGAGCTCAAGATTAAAGTCCACATGAGACACCCAAAGAACCTAGATAACTTGGAGAAGATCTGCATGGAGGAGTGGGCCAAGATAACTCCAGAGACCTGTGCCGGCCTGATCAGGTCTTATAAAAGACGATTATTAGCTGTAATTGCAAACAAGGGTTATTCCACAAAATATTAAACCTAGGGGTTGAATAGTAATTGACCCACACTTTTATGTTGAAAATTTATTAAAATGTAACTGAGCAACATAACTTGTTGGTTTGTAAGATTTATGCATCTGTTAATAAATCCTGCTCTTGTTTGAAGTTTGCAGGCTCTAACTTATTTGCATCTTATCAAACCTGCTAAATCTGCAGGGGGTTGAATACTACTTGTAGGCACTGTATATAAATACGCACACACACACATATTTATATGTGGCACCCCAGGGTTCAGTTGCCACAAATATACCTGTACCTGGGCAGGGAAGGATCTCCACATCAGGTAATCCCACATACAACATTTCCACTCCAAGCCTGGAGGGGGAGCTCTACAAGTCGAGTTCAGGTGAGGTCCCCTTTAAATCCAGGTTTGGAGGCGGAGTCAGAGGGACAGTTGACAGTTGGAGAAAAGTAGACTGTGCGAGCAGAGAGTGAGGGAAGACATCAAAATGGAGAGGGCAGTGCTTAGCCCGCACAAGTAACTGTGTGACCGCCTGAGGGATCAAGAGTGACGCAAAAGAGGAGAGACCGGGGAGGTGGAGCCTGACCGGTTCATCCCCAAGGAACAGCGCTGATTATCGGACACCGGCGTCCGAGATTGTGAGGGATCTAATCTGCCCAGCAATAAAGACCAGGGGCCAGGGAGACTGCAGATCTCCTGGCCGCAGCAGCACCTGAAGGCAAAGCCGCTACACAGAGCTTAGGGACCGCAGTGAGTACAGCAGTGCCCCTTAGAGAAGCTCCCGCCGCCTGCCATACAGGTGAAGACAGTGAGAGAGGGACAAGGTATAGCTACAGGCAGCCTAGTACCAAGGACAGACGCAGCGCAGCAGGGAGGCCACACAACTAACCTGGTGCAGAGATCCTGAACTGTTCCCAGATCACCCAAAAACTGTCGCATCAGACACTGAACCCATTTTTAATAACACCTGCAAGTAAAATCTGATCAGAGTTAATGAATTGGTGTGACGCACTTTATTTCTTTCATCTGAGAAGCCATAGGCTGCTGCACTAAAGTGACAGTTGAAAAGGCTGTGAATAAAAACCGCCATATCTGTGTACTACTAAAACTGCCCTGGGGACCCCGCTTCACTTACGGGAAGCGTAAACAACTGGCTGTCTGACCTGTAGCCCCAGTAACCATACTGGAACCGTAGGTGGCGTCACGAAATACTTTTATTTATTTTTTTCTTTTTTATTATTTATTGACTTTCAGCGACCACCAGGGCCACGGAACAGGGCACAGGCCCCCGTGACCTAATCCCATTAACCAACACCTGGAACCGAGTACCCCACGGCCCTGGGGCGGGTCAGATGCACATATATATATGTGTGTGTATATATAATATATATATTACACACACACACATTTATGCACATATGAATATATTTATACACACATATATATGTGTGTGTGTATGTGTGTATATATATATATATGTATATATATAATATCTTATTGTGTGTGTGTGTATATATATATATCAGTACAGACCAAAGGTTTGGACACACCTTCTCATTCAAAGAGCTTTCTTTATTTTCATGACTCTGAAAATTGTAGATTCACATTGAAGGCATCAAAACTATGAATTATCACATGTGGAATGAAATACTTAAAAAAAAAAAAATGTGAAACACCTGAAAATATGTCTTATATTCTAGGTTCTTCATAGTAGCCACCTTTTGCTTTGGTTACTGCTTTGCACACTCTTGGCATTCTCTTGAGGAGCTTCAAGAGGTAGTCACTGGAAATGGTTTTCCAACAGTCTTTAAGGAGTTCCCAGAGATGCTTAGCACTTGTTGGCCCTTTTGCCTTCACTCTGCGGTCCAGCTCACCCCAAACCATCTCGATTGGGTTCAGGTCTGGTGACTGTGGAGGCCAGGTCATCTGGCGTAGCACCCCATCACTCTCCTTCTTAGTCAAATAGCCCTTACACAGCCTGGAGGTGTGTTTGGGGTCATTGTCCTGTTGAAAAATAAATTATGGTCCAACTAAACGCAAACCGGATGGAATAGCATGCCGCTGCAAGATGCTGTGGTAGCCATGCTGGTTCTGTATGCCTTCAATTTTGAATAAATTCCCAACAGTGTCACCAGCAAAGCCCCCCCCACCATCACACCTCCTCCATGCTTCACGGTGGGAACCAGGCATGTAGAGTCCATCCGTTCACCTTTTCTGCGTCGCACAAAGACATGGTGGTTGGATCCAAAGATCTCAAATTTGGACTGATCAGACCAAAGCACAGATTTCCACTGGTCTAATGTCCATTCCTTGTGTTCTTTAGCCCAAACAAGTCTCTTCTGCTTGTTGCCTGTGCTTAGCAGTGGTTTCCTAGCAGCTGTTTTACCATGAAGGCCTGCTGCACAAAGTCTCCTCTTAACAGTTGTTCTAGAGATGTGTCTGCTGCTAGAACTCTGTGTGGCATTGACCTGGTCTCTAATCTGAGCTGCTGTTAACCTGCGATTTCTGTGGCTGGTGACTCGGATAAACTTATCCTCCACAGCAGAGGTGACTCTTGGTTTTCCTTTCCTGGGGCGGTCCTCATGTGAGCCAGTTTCTTTGTAGCGTTTGATGGTTTTTGCCACTGCACTTGGGGACAATTTCAAAGTTTTTGGACTGACTGACCTTTATTTCTTAAAGTAATGATGGCCACTTGCTTTTCTTTACTTAGCTGCTTTTTTTCTTGCCATAATACAAATTCTAACAGTCTATTCAGTAGGACTATCAGCTGTGTGTCCACTAGACTGCACAACACAACTGATGGTCCCAACCCCATTTATAAGGCAAGAAATCCCACTTATTAAACCTGACAGGGCACACCTGTGACGTGAAAACCATTTCCGATGACTACCTCTTGAAGCTCATCAAGAGAATGCCAAGAGTGTGCAAAGTAGTAATCAAAGCAAAAGGCGGCTACTTTGAAGAACCTAGAATATAAGACATATTTTCAGGTCTTTCACACTTTTTTGTTAAGTATTACATTCCACATGTGCTAATTCATAGTTTTGATGCCTTCAATGTGAATCTACAATTTTCAGAGTCATGAAAATGAAGAAAACTCTTTGAAGTGTGTCCAAACTTTTGGTCTTTACTGTATATAAATATTAAAGAGAACCTGTCAGGTCCATCCATCCAGCCCGAAGCACTGGCAGCTTGGATTAGAGCTTGGCTTCATGATTGCAGACAAGTACGGTATATTTTTCTCTGAAAAGCTTTGGCATTTCAGACAGAATGTTTGACAATCCGGACAGGGACTCTGGCCAGAGCTTAGACAAGTCCGGCTCTGTCCTTATTTGGCTTTTTCCCAACATACACACATAGGATAGCTGTGAATGCCCGGCTCTGGTTCATGCTCCCTTGGTTTGAACAGCATGAATCCACTGACAGGTTCCCTTTTAAAGGTGGATTCTCATTATCATAAATGGTTAAAAATTGCAAAGTGCCAGTAAACACAAACACACGTGTGCAATTTACTTATTGCTTATTCTTTTTTTCTCAAGATGTGAGGGGGTTCTTAATGTTATTGTTTACTGGTGAGTTGTTTTGTTACTTTATTCCGTTGTACATTTATGTTGTGCTCATAGACAATCCATTTAATCCATTTTAATATTTTTTTCCCCAGATCAACGTCAGTGAAATAGTTAAATTCTCCGATTTCCCTTTATCAAAAAAGACCCTGAGAGGTGAGTGCAGTTCATTCCATATTAGAAATATAATATATATAATAATATAAAATTTAGAAATATAATATAAAATAATATATTATATAATATAATATATATTATAATATATATTATATAATATATATAATAATATATATAATAATATATTATATAATATAATATATAATATAATATATTATAATATATAATATAAAATATAGAAATATAATATAATTTTCCGCTTGCGCACCGCTTGTGATGTGAGCGCATCGGAAGTGATGTTCTAATGACCCTGTGCTGCGGGTGTCAGCCGAGGGTCATGCGACTGGGATCTGATCTTGTGATCGTATCACAGCTGCGGAGAAGAGGGAGTGAATACTTTCTCTCCATCTCCTCCGCTGTCTGTGTCTGCGTATATCGCACTGCGGTCAGATGACATGTGAGTGCAGTGCGATGTTTCACGTGCTCCCATAGACTTGTATGGGTGCGTGAGCCGAGACTCGCTGAAAAACTCAGCATGCTGTGATTGCACCGACAGCACGATTCGTGTCGAGAAATAAAAGGAAAGAGGATCCTACCTCATTGATTAACACTGGTGCGAGTGCGATCTGATGTTTTAACGGATCGCACATGAAAATCGCAAGTGGAAAAGAGCCTAATGGGAAGAGTTTGGCCACTTTGTTGACAGACACAGAGGAAGGAGGTCTCTTTACATATTGATTTATATTTCTTGGACTTTTTTTTTTTTTCCTGCATTATTATTATTATTATAATTAAATGTATTTATTGAATTTTAAGAAAAGCATTTTTTTTTCTTTTTTTTACATGGATAAAATGTGTTTTCCTGTCTTGATTGGTTGCAGGTCTGGTTGAGGCTCAGTATCGGTTACCCACAGAGATCCAGAAGCAAACTGTTGGCTTAGCCTTACAGGGAAAAGATATCCTGGGCGCTGCAAAAACTGGATCAGGGAAGACCCTGGCGTTTGTCCTTCCTGTAAGTTATGGTTTGTTTATTTTTCCCCCCCGTTTATATTTCGCATTACGAAAATGGCGTCATGAGAATTTTAATAGGGTTATTCTAATAAATACATTCATTGTGATAGTTGATAAATGAGCGATCACTCAGGGTCACAATGCTGGGAAGCCCACCAATGCCCGTAATATCTGCTGTGTGACTGGAGCAGTATTGACCATGCTTCTCCCCTGCTCCATCCACTCTGTGATTGGGATAGGCTGCACGCACATCAGCGGTATTCTGCCGCAATACCGGATCCGTCAGAAATGCGGTACAGTTCAGTACAGTGGAATTGTGGCAAGATAAGGTCACATGCAGCCGCATATGACCACACGTGACCTTATCTTGCCGCGATTCCATTTAACTGTATTGAACTGTACCGCATTTCTGATGGATCCGGCATTGAGGCAGAATACCGCTGATGCGAAGCCCGTCTTACTTTAAAGGGACAGTCTTTTTAGCTCCCCTGTTGCTTTTAAACCACGCCCATGATCTTTTAGCACTTTAATTTTTTTTCGGCTAAACCAGCTCTTGTCCCATGAGACCTTACCAAGGCTAGTTCAGGTTGAGTATCTGCACTCGTTCTCCATGGAAGTGTCTGACAGTCCCTGCTCTGCCGATGTCTTCAGATTTCAGTCTTGGCTTCTCCCACCACCTCTCATCCTCAATGTGCTATTAGCGATGCTGTGTTAGAGATGCCGAGAGAAAACGAAACTGTAAAGACTGAAGGCATCGGCAATGCAGGGACTGTCAGTCACATCCAGGGAGAATGAATGGGGCTACTTAAGGCTGCTTTCACACATCGTTTTTTTTGGCATCAGGCATGATCCGGCGAAAAAACGGATCAGTTGCAGCAGTTTTTTTCCTTCATTTTTTTGACGGATTCGTTGCGAAACTGAGCATGCTCAGTTAAAAAAATGGGATCCTGCGGCCGTATCCATTTTTTTTGCCGCATTACACCGGCTCCGGCGTCTATAGGCTTCCATTATAAAACGCACCGGATTTTGCGTGATACGGTTTTTCGCCGGAGACAAAAAAAAGTTCCCTTCAGAGTTCCATCCGGCCACCGGACAAGCAAAAGCTGGATGGAACGCAAGGCCATCCGGCAGAATCCGGCGCTAATAGCAGTCCATGGGGGAAAAAACGGATCCGGATTTTTTTCAGGTTTTTGCCGGATTGTGCCTGATGGCAAAAAACTGATGTGTGAAAGCAGCCTTACCTGGACTAGTGTCAGTGTGTAAACCTCTCATCGAACTAGTCCAGTTTCCCAACTGAGATGCTGTATGTAAGTTTAGATTACTGAGAAGTGTGCAGCTCTATAAAACAATAGAAACATAGGACTGAATATAGCTCTGGGGTTGTGCCCACAATTTAAGAGTCAAGGGATCTGCTGTAATGTCTCTATCCTTTTTTGTATACAATAAGTTACAGTTGCACACTAATCACAATGTATGGGGAAATAATGAAAAGCAGAACTGCTATTGGAATATTAGACTGAAAAATACAATGAACTATCTGAAAAATTGAAAAATATGAAAATGGAATCTGCATAACTGCTATGAATAATAGGAATATAAGAGATGTTTAGCCATTGTATTGATCAATGCAAAGGAGCCCCAAAACCAAACGCCAAGGTAATCTCTATTTTTGTCGCTCCATTGGGAGACCCAGCCAATTGGGTGTATAGCTTCTGCCTCCGGAGGCCACACAAAGTATTACACTTTAAAAAGTGTAACCCCTCCCCTCTGCCTATACACCCTCCCGTGCATCACGGGCTCCTCAGTTTTATGCTTTGTGTGGAAGGAGGCACACATCCACTCATGCATTCTCATTTAGATTTATCGGTTAGAAGAAAAGTGGGCCCCCACGGGGCCCCCGGCATGTTCCCTTCTCACCCCACTACGTCGGCGGTGCTGTTAAGGTTGAGGTACCCATTATGGGTACAAAGGCCGGAGCCTCATGCCGTCTCCTTCACCATCCCTTAGCGGCTCAGGGAGAAGTGGGATCCTGAGCGGTCATCCATTCACTGGGACCGTGCTCCCTCCGCAGCCCCTGTGGGAATCTGTCGGACAGGAGTTTATTTATCCTCAGGGACCGGGCCCTGCATCACTAAGGTACTCTGTATCCCCATGGGGGATGTGCATGGAGCGCCTTCATCCCAGACGCTGCAGCAGCTGCTTATTTGTGACGGCCGGCGGACTTCCGCGCCGACCGCGCCTGTTTGTCGGCCGCGGTCTTAAATTTAGTCCCCGGCTTCAATTGCGGCCTAGTAGCAAAACTCCCGCCCCCGGGCCTGTCTGTCAGGGGTAAGGGCGGGACTGCCGACCTGACGTCGGATGTGAGGGCCGGAGCATCCTGTATGTTTCCTCCCCCCTCACTGATCACTGTGGGGACTCCAGATTCCCGCACTTTTCTAGCGCCGCCCACGGCCCCACTCCTCCCCAGAGAGCTCCGGCAGCCATTTCTTTGGCATTCTGCCTGTGGAGGATTTCCAGGAAAGAGCTCTGCAACGCTGGGAGACCTAAGGCAGGGAATCTGGAGGACACACGCTCCTCTTTTTAGCGGTCGGTAAGCCACACCGGTCACCCGGTGCTGGTCCCCTTAGGGTGCCGGAATAGAGACTATATATATATTTATATATTTCTGTTCGGTCGGGCTGTATACCCTTTCCCATATACCCTCAGTGATCACTCTCCTAGGAGACAACAGCATGTCGTCCACAAGGAGCAAGGGTGCCAAGGCACAGGGTTATTTTGCGACCTGTACCTCTTGTGCGGCTATGTTACCTGCAGGTTCCACCTACCCTCACTGTGAGCAATGCTCAACCCCTGTTTTGCTTGCTCAGCCGGAGCCTCGGTCACTAGTGGGCCCCTCGGCTCAGGTAGAACCCCTTGCTCCCCCTGTCCAGGCGGCAGGGACAGAGTTTGCAGTTTTTGCTGAGAAACTCTGAGTCACTTTCACAATCCATGGCTCAGTCTATGGACAAATGGTCTGCCAAGCTGCTAGAAGCTTTGCAGTCCAGACCGGTCCTTACACAGGCCCCGGGCCCTGTTGGATCTTCGCCTCCAGGCCCCTCTCTGTCCGCGCCGCAGCACGTTCCCAGGGGGGGCCCTAGGTCTCACGTGGAGGACTCCGGCCCGGACCACAGTCCCAGACCGGCTAAGCGGGCCCGCTGGGAATCTTCCCCGACTTCTTCACGCAGCTCGGGTTCCCAGCTTGAGGACTCTCTGGAGGACGAGGCGGACGTCGCAGCTCAGGGCTCTGACCCTGACGTTGCTCTCAATCTTGATACACCTGAAGGGGACGCCATAGTAAATGACCTTATCTCGTCCATCAACCAGGTGTTAGATATATTTCCCCCGCCGCCACCTGTAGAGGAGTCGACTTCTCAGCAGGAGAAACACCAGTTTCGGTTCCCTAAACGTACACGGAGTGCGTTTTTCGATCACTCTAACTTCAGAGATGCTGTCCAGAAGCCCAGAGCGGTTCCGGACAAGCGCTTTACTAAGCGCCTTACTGACACACGTTACCCCTTCCCCTCTGACGTAGTTAAGGGTTGGGCTCAATGTCCCAAGGTGGATCCCCCAGTCTCTAGATTGGCGGCTAGATCTGTGGTATCGGTTGCAGATGGCTCATCGCTAAAGGATGCCACTGACAGGCAGATAGAGCTCCTGGTGAAATCCATCTATGAAGCCACGGGCGCGTCTTTTGCCCCGGCTTTTGCAGCCGTGTGGGCACTTCAAGCTATCTCAGCTTGTCTGGCTGAGATTAATGCGGTCACACGTAATTCTGCTCCGCAGGTTGCGTCTTTGACTTCTCAGGCGTCAGCTTTTTCTTCCTACGCCATGAACGCAGTTCTAGACTCTGCTAGCCGTACAGCGGTGGCATCCGCTAACTCTGTGGCAGTCCGCAGGGCTATGTGGCTGCGCGAATGGAAGGCAGACTTGGCTTCCAAGAGGTTCTTAACTGGTTTGCTGTTTTCTCGCGACCGATTGTTTGGCGAACGATTGGATGAGATTATTAAGGAATCCAAGGGAAAGGACTCCTCCTTACCCCAGTCCAAACCGAAGAGACCTCAGCAACGGAAAATAAAATCGAGGTTTCGGTTCTTTCGTCCCTCCGCCAAGCCCCAATCCTCTTCGTCCAGCAGGCCGGAGAAAGGCCAGAGGAACTCCTATGCGTGGAGGTCCAAGTCACGCCCCCAAAAGGCCGCGGGAGGCACTGCTTCCAAGGCGGCCTCCTCATGACTCTCGGCATCCCCGAACCGCATCCTCGGTCGGTGGCAGGTTCTCCCGCTTTTGCGACGCCTGGTGGCCACATGTTCAAGACCGATGGGTGAGAGACATTCTGTCTCACGGTTACAGGATAGAGTTCAGCTCTCGTCCCCCGACTCGTTTCTTCAGAACATCTCCGCCCCCCGAGCGAGCCGATGCACTTTTTCAGGCGGTGAACGCTCTGAAGACAGAAGGGGTTGTGATCCCTGTTCCTCCCCAGGAACATGGTCGCGGCTTTTACTCCAACTTGTTTGTGGTGCCAAAGAAGGACGGCTCGTTCCGTCCCGTTCTGGACCTCAAACTGCTCAACAGACATGTGAGCACCAGACGGTTTCGGATGGAATCTCTCCGCTCGGTCATCGCTTCGATGTCACAAGGAGACTTCCTAGCATCGATCGACATCAAGGATGCTTATCTCCATGTGCCGATCGCACCCGAACATCAACGCTTTTTGCGTTTCGCCATCGGGGACGAACACCTTCAGTTTGTGGCATTGCCTTTCGGCCTGGCGACAGCCCCACGGGTGTTCACCAAAGTCATGGCATCTGTTGTGGCGGTCCTACACTCTCAGGGCCACTCGGTGATTCCCTACTTAGACGATCTTCTTGTCAGGGCGCCCTCTCAGATGGCGTGTCAAAACAGCCTTTCCGTCGCTCTGGCGACTCTCCAGCAGTTCGGGTGGATCATCAACTTCCCAAAATCCAAGTTGACACCGACCCAATCACTGACGTACCTTGGGATGGAGTTTCATACTCAGTCAGCAGTAGTCATGCTACCGCTGGACAAACAGCTTTCGCTGCAGGCAGGGGTGCAATCTCTTATTCGGGGTCAGTCACACCCCTTGAGGCGCCTCATGCACTTCCTGGGGAAGATGGTGGCAGCGATGGAGGCAGTGCCCTTTGCGCAATTCCATCTGTGGCCACTACAGTGGGACATTCTCCGCAAATGGGACAGGAGGTCGACTTCCCTCGACAGGAACGTCTCTCTTTCCCTTGCAACCAAGACGTCACTTCAGTGGTGGCTCCTTCCCAACTCTCTGTCGCAGGGGAAATCCTTCCTACCCCCCACCTGGGCTGTGGTCACCACGGACGCGAGCCTGTCAGGGTGGGGGGCGGTTTTTCTCCACCACAGGGCTCAGGGAACCTGGACTCTGATAGTCATCCCTTCAGATCAATATTCTGGAGATAAGGGCAGTGTATCTAGCTCTATTGGCCTTTCATCGGTGGCTGGAGGGCAGGCAGATCCGTATCCAGTCGGACAACGCCACTGCCGTCGCATACATCAACCACCAAGGCGGCACTCGCAGTCGTCAAGCCTTCCAGGAAGTCCGACGGATTCTGCAGTGGGTGGAAGCCACAGCTTCCACCATCTCCGCAGTCCACATCCCGGGCGTAGAAAACTGGGAAGCAGATTTTCTCAGTCGACAGGGCATGGACGCGGGGGAATGGTCTCTTCACCCAGACGTGTTTCGAGAGATCTGTTGCCGCTGGGGAACGCCGGACGTTGATCTCATGGCGTCACGGCACAACAACAAAGTCCCGGCATGCATGGCCCGGTCTCAAGATCACAGAGCTCTGGCGGCGGACGCATTAGTTCAGGATTGGTCGCAGTTTCGACTGCCCTATGTATTTCCTCCTCTGGCGATGCTGCCCAGAGTGCTGCGCAAAATCGGGTCCGACTGTTGTCGCGCCATTTTCGTCGCCCCAGATTGGCCGAGGCGGTCGTGGTACCCGGATCTGTGGCATCTCACGGTGGGTCAACCGTGGGCGCTCCCAGACCGCCCAGACTTGCTGTCACAAGGGCCGTTTTTCCATCTGAATTCTGCGGCCCTCAACCTGACTGTGTGGCCATTGAGTCCTGGCTCCTAGCGTCCTCAGGGTTATCTCAAGATGTCATTGCCACTATGAGACAGGCCAGGAAACCAACGTCCGCCAAGATCTATCACAGGTCTTGGAGGATCTTCTTATCCTGGTGCTCTGATAATGGTTTTACTCCCTGGCCCTTTGCCTTACCCACTTTTCTTTCATTCCTTCAATCCGGAATGGACAAGGGTTTGTCTCTCGGCTCTCTCAAGGGACAAGTATCGGCGCTATCCGTATTTTTTCAAAAGCGTCTAGCCAGGCTTCCGCAGGTCCGCACGTTCCTGCAGGGAGTTTGCCACATAGTCCCACCTTACAAGCGTCCGCTGGAACCCTGGGACCTTAACAGGGTGCTAACGGCTCTTCAGAAACCACCTTTCGAGCCGCTGCGGGATGTCTCTTTATCACGTCTTTCGCAGAAGGTGGCATTTCTAGTGGCAGTTACATCGCTCCGTAGAGTGTCGGAGCTGGCAGCGCTGTCATGCAAAGCCCCCTTCCTGGTTTTTCACCAGGATAAGGTGGTTCTGCGTCCGGTCCCGGAATTTCTCCCTAAGGTGGTATCCCCTTTTCATCTCAATCAGGATATCTCCTTACCTTCATTTTGCCCTCATCCAATTCACCAATGTGAAAAGGATTTGCACTCATTAGATCTGGTGAGAGCACTCCGGCTCTACGTGTCACGCACGGCGCCCCTGCGCCGTTCAGATGCCCTCTTTGTCCTTGTCGCTGGCCAGCGTAAGGGTTCGCAGGCTTCCAAGTCAACCTTGGCTCGGTGGATCAAGGAACCGATTCTTGAAGCCTACCGTTCTTCTGGGCTTCCGCTTCCTTCGGGGCTGAAAGCCCATTCTACCAGAGCCGTGGGTGCGTCCTGGGCATTACGGCACCGGGCTACGGCTCAGCAGGTGTGTCAGGCAGCTACCTGGTCTAGTCTGCACACTTTCACGAAACACTATCAGGTGCATACCTATGCTTCGGCAGACGCCAGTCTAGGTAGGCGAGTCCTTCAGGCGGCGGTTGCCTACCTGTAAGAGGTATTACTCACAGCAAGTTGGGCTGCAGTGTGTACATCGCCCTGGCCAAAAACTGATGCTCTAGCAGGATACAGCTAAACCCCCACTAAGTGAAGGCATCACAGGTGCAGGAGAAGCAGATCACACACACACCTTCATGGAATGGAGGGGAGGTGACTGCTAGATGATAAAACTGCACACAAGTGACTTGCATAGAGCGCTGTTCACATGCAGATGACACAGTCACAAACCCGCAGCCTATTAGGTAACGCCCTTCTATTAGATCAGGCGGGCTGCCAAGCCGTACTCCACTGTATATCATGCACGGACAGACACTCTACAATGCAAGGCCCAACAGAAAGGGGCCTGGCTGTATCCTGTACAAACAAAAAATATGAGGTTTTTGTTGGTATTTATGGCCATAAAACGTAAGCCTACACCCTCGTCAAGGGACCTCATGTCTGTAGGTCCCTACACTAAATATAAAAAAAGCAACAATAAGAGGATAATGTCCTCCAAAAATCAAGTATTACTCACAGCAAGTTGGGCTGCAGTGTGTACATCGCCCTGGCCAAAAACTGATGCTCTAGCAGGATACAGCTAAACCCCCACTAAGTGAAGGCATCACAGGTGCAGGAGAAGCAGATCACACACACACCTTCATGGAATGGAGGGGAGGTGACTGCTAGATGATAAAACTGCACACAAGTGACTTGCATAGAGCGCTGTTCACATGCAGATGACACAGTCACAAACCCGCAGCCTATTAGGTAACGCCCTTCTATTAGATCAGGCGGGCTGCCAAGCCGTACTCCACTGTATATCATGCATGATTTTTGGAGGACATTATCCTCTTATTGTTGTTTTTTTATATTTAGTGTAGGGACCTACACCATGAAGGTGTGTGTGTGATCTGCTTCTCCTGCACCTGTGATGCCTTCACTAGTGGGAGTTTAGCTGTATCCTGCTAGAGCATCAGTTTTTGGCCAGGGCGATGTACACACTGCAGCCCAACTTGCTGTGAGTAATACTTGATTTTTGGAGGACATTATCCTCTTATTGTTGCTTTTTTTATATTTAGTGTAGGGACCTACAGACATGAGGTCCCTTGACGAGGGTGTAGGCTTACGTTTTATGGCCATAAATACCAACAAAAACCTCATATTTTTTGTTTGTACAGGATACAGCCAGGCCCCTTTCTGTTGGGCCTTGCATTGTAGAGTGTCTGTCCGTGCATGATACACAGTGGAGTACGGCTTGGCAGCCCGCCTGATCTAATAGAAGGGCGTTACCTAATAGGCTGCGGGTTTGTGACTGTGTCATCTGCATGTGAACAGCGCTCTATGCAAGTCACTTGTGTGCAGTTTTATCATCTAGCAGTCACCTCCCCTCCATTCCATGAAGGTGTGTGTGTGATCTGCTTCTCCTGCACCTGTGATGCCTTCACTTAGTGGGGGTTTAGCTGTATCCTGCTAGAGCATCAGTTTTTGGCCAGGGCGATGTACACACTGCAGCCCAACTTGCTGTGAGTAATACTTGATTTTTGGAGGACATTATCCTCTTATTGTTGCTTTTTTTATATTTAGTGTAGGGACCTACAGACATGAGGTCCCTTGACGAGGGTGTAGGCTTACGTTTTATGGCCATAAATACCAACAAAAACCTCATATTTTTTGTTTGTACAGGATACAGCCAGGCCCCTTTCTGTTGGGCCTTGCATTGTAGAGTGTCTGTCCATGCATGATATACAGTGGAGTACGGCTTGGCAGCCCGCCTGATCTAATAGAAGGGCGTTACCTAATAGGCTGCGGGTTTGTGACTGTGTCATCTGCATGTGAACAGCGCTCTATGCAAGTCACTTGTGTGCAGTTTTATCATCTAGCAGTCACCTCCCCTCCATTCCATGAAGGTGTGTGTGTGATCTGCTTCTCCTGCACCTGTGATGCCTTCACTTAGTGGGGGTTTAGCTGTATCCTGCTAGAGCATCAGTTTTTGGCCAGGGCGATGTACACACTGCAGCCCAACTTGCTGTGAGTAATACTTGATTTTTGGAGGACATTATCCTCTTATTGTTGCTTTTTTTATATTTAGTGTAGGGACCTACAGACATGAGGTCCCTTGACGAGGGTGTAGGCTTACGTTTTATGGCCATAAATACCAACAAAAACCTCATATTTTTTGTTTGTACAGGATACAGCCAGGCCCCTTTCTGTTGGGCCTTGCATTGTAGAGTGTCTGTCCGTGCATGATATACAGTGGAGTACGGCTTGGCAGCCCGCCTGATCTAATAGAAGGGCGTTACCTAATAGGCTGCGGGTTTGTGACTGTGTCATCTGCATGTGAACAGCGCTCTATGCAAGTCACTTGTGTGCAGTTTTATCATCTAGCAGTCACCTCCCCTCCATTCCATGAAGGTGTGTGTGTGATCTGCTTCTCCTGCACCTGTGATGCCTTCACTTAGTGGGGGTTTAGCTGTATCCTGCTAGAGCATCAGTTTTTGGCCAGGGCGATGTACACACTGCAGCCCAACTTGCTGTGAGTAATACTTGATTTTTGGAGGACATTATCCTCTTATTGTTGCTTTTTCTACCTGTAAGAGGGGGTCGTTTTCGGCTCTTTTTATCGAGGTATTCTTTTACCCACCCAGGGACTGCTTTTGGACGTCCCAATTGTCTGGGTCTCCCAATGGAGCGACAAAGAAGAAGGGAATTTTGTTTACTTACCGTAAATTCCTTTTCTTCTAGCTCCTATTGGGAGACCCAGCACCCGCCCCTGTTCCCTTCGGGCTGTTTGTTCTTTTGTGTACACATGTTGTTCATGTTGAATTGTTCTTTTGGTTCATGGTTTTCAGTTCTCCGAACATCCTTCGGATTGAATTTACCTTAGACCAATTTATAAGTTTCCTCCTTCCTGCTTTTGCACCAAAACTGAGGAGCCCGTGATGCACGGGGGGGTGTATAGGCAGAGGGGAGGGGTTACACTTTTTAAAGTGTAATACTTTGTGTGGCCTCCGGAGGCAGAAGCTATGCACCCAATTGTCTGGGTCTCCCAATAGGAGCTAGAAGAAAAGGAATTTACGGTAAGTAAACAAAATTCCCTTCTTTTGGGGTCCCTAGCCTATATGTAACCTCACCTGCAGTTAAAAAGCTTGCTCTGTATGGGAAGCAAAGGACCAAGCTATATATGTGAAATAAAACACATGGCTATGGGTGGGGCAGGGTTCTCAGACCGAAAATGCATACTAAGTAAAGAGTGTACGTCTGGAACACCTATGGTGTGAACAATGTGCAAGACTCAAAAACATATAACTATACAATAAGGTAAGGAGTTGCACACAAGTCACAATGTATGGGGAATAATTATTATTCCTCTATACACTGTGACTTGTGTGCAACTCTTTACCTTATTGTATAGTTATGTTTTTGAGTCTTGCACCTTGTTCACACCATTGGAGTTCCAGACATACATTCTTTAATATGTAAACTCTTTTGCATCCTCCCTGGCCCAAGAGATGTGGTATGATCAGACCATGTCCCTGTACGGTCAGACACGGCCATTACACAGCACACAGCAGGGACACATATATAAGATTATCTCAGCACAGGGACATTTTTTTTTTTTTTTTATTATCACATCCAATTGTGGAACTTGTAATGTCTGTTGAATTAAATGATCTTTCTTTGTCGCTCCATTGGGAGACCCAGACAATTGGGTGTATAGGCTATGCCTCCGGAGGCCGCACAAAGTATTACACTAAAAGTGTAAAGCCCCTCCCCTTCTGCCTATACACCCCCCGTGCTCCCACGGGCTCCTCAGTTTTTTGCTTTGTGCGAAGGAGGCAGACATGCACGCATAGCTCCACAGCTTAGTCAGCAGCAGCTGCTGACTATGTCGGATGGAAGAAAAGAGGGCCCATAACAGGGCCCCCAGCATGCTCCCTTCTCACCCCACTCTTGTCGGCGGTGTTGTTAAGGTTGAGGTATCCATTGCGGGTACGGAGGCTGGAGCCCACATGCTGTTTTCCTTCCCCATCCCCCTTAGGGCTCTGGGTGAAGTGGGATCCTATCGGTCTCCAGGCACTGAGACCGTGCTCCATCCACAGCTCCTGAGGACTCTGCTGGATAGGAGCCGAGTATCGTTCAGGGACATGGCCCTGCTACTTTGAGGTACTCTGTGTCCCCGTGGGGACCGTGCACAGCAACACTCCAGCATTGCTGGGTGTGCTAGTGCACCGGGGACCGCGGCGCTGACTGCGTTTGTGCCATTACACACTGCAGCGTCGCTGAGTGTGTTAGTGTATGGGGACTGCCGCGCTGACCGCCGCTGCCATTGTTATCACTGTGGCGCGGCTGGGACTGTTAGTGCGCCGGGGACTTCCGCGCCGACCGCGCTTATACGGCGGCCGCGCTTATAACTCGAGTCTCCGGCTTTTGCGGCCTAGTCTCTTTTTCTTCCCGCCCCCAGCCCTGCCAGTCAGGGGAAGGGCGGGACGCTGTACAGGACGGCAGCACTGAGGGCTGGAGCATGCTTTGCATACTCCACCCCCCTCACTGTGCACAGTGGGGCACCAGTTCCCGCACTTTCTGGGTCACGCCCACGGCTCCCTCCTCTCCTCAGGACGCCGGCAGCAATTCCTGTCAGCTCCCCTGACGCTGCAGAGGGGAATATCAACAGAAGAAAAAAGACAGGTATTTTGCCGCGCTTGAAGACCATAGACTATGATGTCAGGCAAATGATTCTTTTTATTTCATCCTACGCGTTTCGGAGACCACAACTGTCTCCTTCTTCAGGGAAAGGAACTATAGTTCCTTTCCCTGAAGGAGACAGTTGTGGTCTCCGAAACGCGTAGGATGAAATAAAAAGAATCATTTGCCTGACATCATAGTCTATGGTCTTCAAGCGCGGCAAAATACCTGTCTTTTTTCTTCTGTTGATATTCTACTTGTGCAACAGGGCTGCTGCTGGACCTTTTTGGCGCTCACGTTATGCTGTTAAAGGAGTTGTGACTGGCACAACTCGATCAGGTGAGTGCATCACTTTTACATGATCTTTCCCACCCAATATATCGGGTAAGACCCTATTGCGCCTTCTCTCTCCTATTTAGCTGCAGAGGGGAGACAAGCTCTGGGGGACTCAGGCAGGGACTCTGGTGGCCTCACAACCGCTTTAAGCGGGCGGTAAGCAGCACCTGAGGTGCTGGCCCCACTTGTGCAGAAGTGTAATTATAGATTATATGTTTATAGGCTATACTTTACACTGTATGGTGCACGGTTGATTTCTGGCTATATACCCTATTGTGTTGCCCAGGGGAGACAACAGCATGGCACCCACAAGATGCAGGGGTGCCAAAACACAGGCTTACTATGCTGCCTGCGCCGCATGTACGACCTCGCTACCGGCAGGTTCCACTGACCCTCATTGTGTGCACTGCTCGGCCCCTGTGGCACTTGCTCAGCCAGAGCCTCTGCTAAGGGGGGCCCAGGGGGAACCACCAGCTAACACTGTCCAGGTGACAGGGACGGAGTTTGCAGTTTTTACTGACAGACTTTCTGAGACTATGGCTAAGATTCTAGAAGCTTTGCAGTCCAGACCGGTATCTCAGACCATGGGCACTGTGGAATCATTGCCCCCTGGTTCCCCTCAGTTGGAACAACAATGTTCCCCCGGGGTGTCTCATAGATCCCAGGGTGAGGTCTCTGACATGGACCGCAGCCCCAGACCGCCTAAGCGAGCTCGCTGGGAAATCCCCTCGACCTCATCACATTGTTCAGGGTCTCAGAAGGGGGACTCTCTGTATGATGAAGCGGAGGTAGCTGATCAGGATTCTGATCCTGAGGCCGCTCTCAACCTTGATACTCCTGATGGTGACGCCATAGTGAATGATCTTATCGCGTCCATACATCAAATGTTGGATATTTCTCCCTCGGCTCCTCCAGTGGAGGAGTCAGCCTCTCAGCAGGAGAAATTCCGTTTCAGGTTCCCCAAGCGTACAACGAGTATGTTTCTGGATCACTCCGACTTCAGAGAGACAGTCCAGAAACACCGAGTTTGTCCAGATAAGCGTTTTTCCAAGCGCCTTAAGGATACACGTTATCCCTTCCCCCCTGACGTGGTCAAGGGCTGGACTCAGTGTCCCAAGGTGGATCCTCCAATCTCCAGACTGGCGGCTAGATCCATAGTTGCAGTTGAAGATGGGGCTTCGCTCAAGGATGCCACTGACAGATGGAGCTCTGGTTGAAATCCATCTATGAAGCTATCGGCGCGTCTTTTGCTCCAGCATTCGCAGCCGTATGGGCACTCCAAGCTATTGCAGCGGGTCAAGCGCAAATTGACGCACTCACACGTACGTCTGCGCCGCAAGTGGCGTCCATAACTTCTCAAACGTCGGCATTTGCGTCCTACGCTATTAATGCTGTCCTGGACTCTGCGAGCCGTACGGCGGTTGCAGCCGACAATTCGGTGGCAATACGCAGGGCCTTGTGGCTACGGGAATGGAAGGCAGATTCGGCTTCCAAAAAGTGCTTAACCGGTTTGCCATTTTCTGGCGACCGTTTGTTTGGTGAGAGGCTGGATGAAATCATCAAACAATCCAAGGGAAAGGAAACATCCTTACCCCAGGCCAAACCAAAATTACCCCAACAGAGGAGGGGACAGTCGAGGTTTCGGTCCTTTCGGGGTGCGGGCAGGTCCCAATTCTCCTCGTACAAAAGGCCTCAGAAGGATCAGAGGAACTCCGATCCATGGCGGTCTAAGTCAGAGACATTCTGTCTCACGGTTACAGGATAGAGTTCAGCTCTCGTCCTCCGACTCGATTTTTCAGAAAATCTCCGCCTCCCGAGCGAGCCGATGCTCTTCTGCAGGCGCTGGGCACTCTGAAGACAGAAGGAGTGGTGGTCCCTGTTCCTCTTCAGCAACAGGGTCACGGTTTTTACTCCAACCTGTTTGTGGTTCCAAAGAAGGACGGGTCTTTCCGTCCTGTCCTGGACCTAAAACTGCTCAACAAACACGTAAAGACCAGGCGGTTCCGGATGAAATCCCTCCGCTCCGTCATCGCCTCAATGTCCCAAGGAGATTTCCTTGCATCGATCGATATCAAAGATGCTTATCTCCACGTACCGATTGCTCCAGAGCATCAGCGCTTCCTGCGCTTCGCCATAGGAGACGAACACCTTCAGTTCGTGGCATTGCCGTTCGGCCTGGCGACAGCCCCACGGGTTTTCACCAAGGTCATGGCTGCAGTAGTTGCGGTCCTCCACTCTCAGGGTCACTCGGTGATCCCTTACTTAGACGATCTGCTGGTCAAGGCTCCCTCTCAAGAGGCATGCCAGCACAGCCTCACCGCTACTCTGGAGACTCTCCAGAGTTTCGGGTGGATCATCAATTTTCCAAAGTCAAATCTGACACCGGCCCAATCGCTGACATATCTTGGCATGGAGTTTCATACCCTCTCAGCGATAGTGAAGCTTCCGCTGAACAAGCAGCGTTCACTACAGACGGGGGTGCAATCTCTCCTTCAAGGTCAGTCACACCCCTTGAGGCGCCTCATGCACTTCCTGGGGAAGATGGTGGCAGCAATGGAGGCAGTCCCGTTCGCGCAGTTTCACCTGCGTCCTCTTCAATGGGACATCCTACGCAAATGGGACAGGAAGCCGACGTCCCTCGACAGGAACGTCTCCCTCTCTCAGGCAACCAAAGCTTCCCTTCGGTGGTGGCTTCATCCCACTTCATTATCAAAGGGGAAATCCTTCCTACCCCCATCCTGGGCGGTGGTCACGACGGACGCGAGTCTGTCAGGGTGGGGAGCAGTTTTTCTCCACCACAGGGCTCAGGGTACGTGGACTCGGCAAGAGTCCTCACTTCAGATCAATGTTCTGGAGATCAGGGCAGTGTATCTAGCCCTAAAAGCGTTCCAGCAGTGGCTGGAAGGCAAGCAGATCCGAATTCAGTCGGACAACTCCACAGCGGTGGCTTACATCAACCACCAAGGAGGAACACGCAGTCGGCAAGCCTTCCAGGAGGTCCGGCGGATTTTGATGTGGGTGGAAGCCACGGCCTCCACCATCTCCGCAGTTCACATCCCGGGCGTGGAAAACTGGGAAGCAGATTTTCTCAGTCGCCAGGGCATGGACGCAGGGGAATGGTCCCTTCACCCGGACGTGTTTCAGGAGATCTGTTGCCGCTGGGGGATGCCGGACGTCCACCTAATGGCGTCACGGCACAACAACAAGGTCACGGCATTCATGGCACGTTCTCACGATCACAGAGCTCTGGCGGCAGACGCCTTAGTTCAGGATTGGTCGCAGTTTCAACTCCCTTATGTGTTTCCTCCGCTGGCACTGTTGCCCAGAGTGTTACGCAAGATCAGGGCCGACTGCCGCCGCGCCATCCTCGTCGCCCCAGACTGGCCGAGGAGGTCGTGGTACCCGGATCTGTGGCATCTCACGGTCGGCCAACCGTGGGCACTACCAGACCGACCAGACTTGCTGTCTCAAGGGCCGTTTTTCCATCTGAATTCTGCGGCCCTCAACCTGACTGTGTGGCCATTGAGTCCTGGATCTTAGCGTCTTCAGGATTATCTCAAGAGGTCATTGCCACTATGAGACAGGCTAGGAAACCAACGTCCGCCAAGATCTACCACAGGACGTGGAAAATATTCCTGTCATGGTGCTCTGATCAGGGTTTTTCTCCCTGGCCATTTGCCTTGTCCACTTTTCTGTCCTTTCTTCAGTCCGGATTGGAAAAGGGTTTGTCGCTTGGCTCCCTTAAGGGACAAGTCTCTGCGCTCTCTGTGTTTTTTCAGAAGCGCTTGGCCAGACTTCCACAGGTACGCACGTTCCTGCAGGGGGTTTGTCACATCGTCCCTCCTTACAAACGTCCGTTGGAACCCTGGGATCTGAACAGGGTGCTGATGGTTCTTCAGAAACCACCGTTCGAGCCAATGAGGGATATTTCTCTCGCACGCCTTTCGCAGAAAGTGGTTTTCCTAGTAGCAGTCACTTCACTTCGGAGAGTGTCTGAGCTAGCAGCATTGTCATGCAAAGCCCCTTTCCTGGTGTTTCACCAGGACAAGGTGGTTCTGCGTCCGGTTCCGGAATTTCTACCTAAGGTGGTATCCCCTTTTCATCTCAATCAGGATATCTCCTTACCCTCTTTTTGCCCTCATCCAATTCACCAATGTGAAAAGGATTTGCACTTGTTAGATCTGGTGAGAGCTCTCAGACTCTACATTTCTCGTACGGCGCCCCTGCGCCGCTCGGATGCACTCTTTGTCCTTGTCGCTGGCCAGCGTAAAGGGTCACAGGCTTCCAAATCAACCCTGGCTCGGTGGATCAAGGAACCAATTCTCGAAGCTTACCGTTCTGCTGGGCTTCCGGTTCCCTCAGGGCTGAAGGCCCATTCTACCAGAGCCGTGGGTGCGTCCTGGGCTTTGAGGCACCAGGCTACGGCTCAGCAGGTGTGTCAGGCGGCTACCTGGTCGAGCCTGCACACTTTCACGAAACACTATCAGGTGCATACCTATGCTTTGGCGGATGCCAGCCTAGGTAGGCGAGTCCTTCAGGCGGCGGTTGCCCACCTGTAGGACGGAGCCGTTACGGCTCTATTATGAGGTATTATTTACCCACCCAGGGACTGCTTTTGGACGTCCCAATTGTCTGGGTCTCCCAATGTAGCGACAAAGAAGAAGGGAATTTTGTTTACTTACCGTAAATTCCTTTTCTTCTAGCTCCAATTGGGAGACCCAGCACCCGCCCCTGTTTTTTGTGTACACATGTTGTTCATGTTGAATTTTTTCAGTTCTCCGATATTCCTTCGGATTGAATTTACTTTAAACCAGTTTATAATTTTTTTCCTTTCTTCTTGCTTTTGCACCAAAACTGAGGAGCCCGTGGGAGCACGGGGGGTGTATAGGCAGAAGGGGAGGGGCTTTACACTTTTAGTGTAATACTTTGTGCGGCCTCCGGAGGCATAGCCTATACACCCAATTGTCTGGGTCTCCCAATTGGAGCTAGAAGAAAAGGAATTTACGGTAAGTAAACAAAATTCCCTTCTTTGTTTGTGGGGAAACCCTTTTAAAGGTGTTTTGATTATAATGTCTTGTCAGACACAGTTGGCTGCATATGTCTTGTGATTGGAGAACACTAACATGACGTTTTACCGCAGGATATTGTAGGATGCTGTTTGCTTTATTTCTTGCCTGTCTCCTGCAGGCGCTGGAATGCCTGTACCGGCAGCAGTGGACTGCAGACGACGGGCTCGGAGTCCTTGTAATTTCCCCCACTAGAGAGCTGGCCTATCAGATCTTTGAAGTCCTTCGGAAGGTCGGCCGAAATCACGACTTCTCTGCCGGACTGGTCATCGGAGGAAAGGTGCGTTTCATTACCTATTACCTGTGTGTACAGAACCTGATTCTAAACTGCTACCACTTGAACTTAGTGTATAGATTAACAAATGATTTCCATGGCATTTTTGTTTTTAGTTTTAGTTTTTTTTTTTTTTTTACTTTGAAATTGATGGTAGATTCTAAAACTCTCTATGTACAGTGGGGAAGGTTTACACTGCAAGACAATTGTGAACTCTTGATTCATGATAGTCTTGTCATGTAAACAGGGACTGCCCTATGAATGAGCAAAAAAAAAACCTGTTTATCGGGTGAAATGTATAAATATATATATATATATATATATATATATATATATATATATATATATATTTAAATACTGTATATATATTTCATTATATATATATATTTAAATACTGTATATATATTTCAATATATATAATATATATATATACATATATTTAAATACTGTATATTTCTTTGTCGCTCCATTGGGAGACCCAGACAATTTGGTGTATAGCTTCTGCCTCCGGAGGCCACACAAAGTATTACATTTTAAAAAGTGTAACCCCTCCCCTCTGCCTATACACCCTCCCGTGCATCACGGGCTCCTCAGTTTTTATGCTTTGTGTTGAAGGAGGCACACATTCACGCAAGCTCCACATTTTAGTCAGCAGCAGCTGCTGATTATATCGGATGGAAGAAAAGAGGGCCCCAGGGCCCCCGGCATGCTCCCTTCTCGCCCCACTAAGTCGGCGGTGCTGTTAAGGTTGAGGTACCCATTGCGGGTACAAAGGCTGGAGCCACATGCCGTTTTCCTTCCCCATCCCTTAGAGGCTCTGGGAGAAGTGGGATCCTAACCGGTCATCCAGGCACTGGGACCGGGCTCCCTCCGCAGCCCCTGTGGGATTCTGACGGACAGGAGACTGAGTATCATCAGGGACAGGCCCTGCATCATAAAGGTACTCTGTGTCCCCTTGGGGACGGTGCATGGAGCACTTGGTCTCAGACGCTGCAGCGGCTGCTGTTTTTGTGTCACGATCGGGACTACCGCGCCGACCGAGCCTGCTTGCCGGCCGCGGTATTAAATTTAGTCCCCGGCTTTTGCGGCCTAGTGCATTAAACTCCCGCCCCCGGGCCTGCCAGTCAGGGGTAAGGGCGGGATGGTCGGCCTGACGCCGACTGTGAGGGCTGGAGCATACTTTAGTGTACTCCTCCCCCCTCACTCATCACTCTGGGGCACCAGATTTCCGCACTTTATTGATCACGCCCACGGCTCCCTCCCCCCCTTAGAACGCCGGCAGCCATGTTTTAATCACATTCTGCCGGTGGAGGACTTCTGGCTGCAGCTCTGGGAGACCCAAGGCAGGGGATTTGGTGGACACACACCGCTCTGGGCGGTCGGTAAGCCACACCGGTCACACGGTGCTGGTCCCCCTATGGTGCCGAACTGTATATATATATATATATATTTGTATAAATTTTCTAGGTTCGGCCGCAGTGTTTAGCCTTTGGCTATCTACCTCAGTGATTACTCTCCTAGGAGAGAACAGCATGTCGGTCACAAGGAGCAAGGGTGCCAAGACACAGGGTTATTTTGCAACCTGTACCTCTTGTGCGGCTATGCTACCTGCAGGTTCCACCTACCCTCACTGTGAGCATTGCTCGGGCCCTGTGGCACTCGCTCAGCCGGAGCCTCGGGCACTGGTGGGACCCTCGGCCCAGGTAGAACCGCCGGCCTCCCCTATCCAGGCGGCAGGGACAGAGTTTGCAGTTTTAGCTGAGAAACTCTGAGTCACTTTCACAATCCATGGCTCAGTCTATGGACAAATGGTCTGCTAAGATACTAGAAGCCTTACAGTCCAGGCCGGCCCTTACACAGGCCCCGGGCACTGCGGGGTCATCGTCCCCAGGCCCCTCTCGGTCTGCGCCACAGCATGCTCCCGGGGTGGCCCCTAGGTCTCACGTGGAGGACTCCGGCACGGACCGCAGTCCCAGACCGGCTAAGCAGGCTCGCTGGGAATCTTCCCCGACTTCATCACGCTGTTCGGGGTCTCAGCTTGAGGACTCTCTGGAGGATGAGGCAGAGGTCGCAGCTCAGGGCTCTGACACTGACGTTGCTCTCAATCTTGATACACCTGAAGGGGACGCCATAGTAAATGACCTTATAGCGTCAATCAACCAGGTGCTAGATCTATCTCCCCCGCCTCTACCGGTGGAGGAGTCTGCTTCACAGCAGGAGAAACACCAGTTTAGGCTTCCCAAACGTACACGGAGTGCTTTTTTCGATCACTCTAACTTCAGAGATGCTGTCCAGAAGCACAGAGCTTTTCCGGACAAGCGTTTTTTCTAAGCGCCTTAATGACACACGTTACCCCTTCCCCTCTGACGTAGTCAAGGGTTGGGCTCAATGTCCCAAGGTGGATCCTCCAGTCTCTAGACTGGCGGCTAGATCCGTAGTAGCAGTGGCTGACGGTTCATCGCTCAAGGATGCCACTGACAGGCAGATAGCGCTCCTAATGAAATCCATCTTTGAAGCCACAGGCGCGTCTTTCGCCCCGGCCTTTGCAGCCGTGTGGGCACTCCAAGCTATCTCAGCTTGTCTGTCTGAGATTAATGCGGTCACACGTACCTCTGCTCCGCAAGTAGCGTCTTTGACTTCTCAGGCGTTGGCTTTTTCGTCCTACGCCATGAACGCCGTCCTGGACTCTGCTAGCCGTACAGCGGTAGCATCCGCCAATTCGGTGGCAGTCCGCAGGGCCATGTGGCTGCGCGAATGGAAGGCAGACTCTGCTTCCAAGAAGTTCTTGACCGGTTTGCCTTTTTCTGGCGACCGATTGTTTGGCGAGCAATTGGATGAAATTATTAAGCAATCTAAGGGAAAGGACTCGTCCTTACCCCAATCCAAGCCAAAAAGACCTCAGCAACGGAAAATTCAGGCGAGGTTTCGGTCCTTTCGGCCCTCAGCCAGATCCCAATCATCCTCGTCCAACAGGCCACAGAAGAGCCAGAGGAACTCTTCTGCATGGCGGTCCTCCAAAGACCGCCGGAGGCACCGTCTCCAAGGCGGCCTCCTCATGACTTTCGGCCTCCACAAACCGCATCCTCGGTCGGTGGCAGGCTCTCCCGCTTTGGCGACGCCTGGTGGCCATATGTCCAAGACCGATGGGTGAGAGACATTCTGTCTCACGGTTACAGGATAGAGTTCTGCTCTCGTCCTCCGACTCGTTTCTTCAGAACATCTCCGCCCCCCGAGCGAGCCGATGCACTTGCTCAGGCGGTGGACACTGAAGACAGAAGGAGTTGTGATCCCCGTTCCCCTTCAGGAACGGGGTCACGGTTTTTACTCCAACCTGTTCGTGGTGCCAAAAAAGGACGGATCATTCCGTCCCGTTTTGGACCTCAAATTGCTCAACAGACAGGTGAGAACCAGACGGTTTCGCATGGAATCCCTCCGCTCTGTCATCGCCTCGATGTCACAAGGAGACTTCTTAGCATCAATCGACATCAGGGATGCCTATCTCCATGTGCCGATCGCACCAGAGCATCAACGCTTCCTGCGTTTCGCCATTGGGGACGAACACCTTCAGTTTGTGGCACTGCCTTTCGGCCTGGCGACAGCCCCACGGGTCTTCACCAAGGTCATGGCATCCGTTGTGGCAGTCCTGCACTCAGGGCCACTCGGTGATCCCTTACTTAGACGATCTCCTGGTCAAGGCACCCTCCCGGGTGGCATGTCAACACAGTCTGACCGTTGCTCTGGAGACTCTCCAGAGGTTCGGGTGGATCATCAATTTCCCAAAGTCAAAATTGACTCCGGCCCAATCACTGACTTACCTCGGGATGGAGTTTCATACTCTCTCAGCGATAGTCAAGCTTCCGCTGGACAAACAGCGTTCGCTGCAAGCTGGGGTGCACTCTCTCCTTCGGGCCCAGTCACACCCCTTGAGGCGCCTCATGCACTTCCTGGGGAAGATGGTGGCGGCGATGGAGGCAGTCCCCTTTGCGCAGTTTCATCTGCGTCCACTCCAATGGGACATTCTCTGCAAATGGGACAGGAGGTCGACGTCCCTAGACAGGAACGTCTCCCTTTCTCTGGCAGCCAAAACCTCTCTTCAGTGGTGGCTTCTTCCCACTTCTCTGTCGAAGGGAAAATCCTTCCTGCCCCCATCCTGGGCTGTGGTCACGACGGACGCGAGTCTGTCAGGGTGGGGAGCGGTTTTTCTCCACCACAGGGCTCAGGGAACCTGGACTCCGACAGAGTCCTCCCTTCAGATCAATGCTCTGGATATAAGGGCAGTGTACCTAGCCCTAAAGGCGTTCCATCGGTGGCTGGAGGGCAGGCAGATCCGCATACAGTCGGACAACGCCACGGCGGTCGCGTACATCAACCACCAGGGCGGCACGCGCAGCCGCCAAGCCTTCCAAGAAGTTCGGCGGATTCTGCTGTGGGCGGAGGCAACAGCCTCCACCATCTCCGCAGTTCACATCCCGGGCATAGAAAACTGGGAAGCAGACTTTCTCAGTCGCCAGGGCATGGACGCAGGGGAATGGTCTCTTCACTCGGACGTGTTTCAAGAGATCTGTTGCTGCTGGGGGACGCCGGACGTCGACCTCATGGCGTCTCGGCACAACAACAAAGTCCCGGCATTCATGGCACGGTCTCAAGATCACAGAGCTCTGGCGGCGGACGCATTAGTTCAAGATTGGTCGCAGTTCCGACTGCCTTATGTATTTCCTCCTCTGGCAATGCTGCCCAGAGTGTTACGCAACATCAAGTCCGACTGCCGCCGCGCCATCCTCGTCGCTCCAGACTGGCCGAGGAGGTCGTGGTACCCGGATCTGTGGCACCTCACGGTGGGTCAACCGTGGGCACTCCCAGACCGACCAGACTTGCTGTCTCAAGGGCCATTTTTCCATCTGAATTCTGCGGCCCTCAACCTGACTGTGTGGCCATTGAGTCCTGGATACTAGCGTCCTCAGGCTTATCTCAAGAATGGGATCTTAACAGAGTGCTAAAGGCTCTTCAGAAACCACCTTTCGAGCCACTGCGGGATGTCTCCCTTTCACGTCTTTCACAGAAGGTGGTCTTTCTAGTGGCAGTCACATCGCTCCGTAGAGTGTCGGAGTTGGCAGCGCTGTCATGCAAAGCCCCCTTCCTGGTTTTTCACCAGGATAAGGTGGTTCTGCGTCCGGTCCCGGAATTTCTCCCTAAGGTGGTATCCCCTTTTCATCTCAATCAGGATATCTCCTTACCTTCTTTTTGTCCTCATCCAGTTCACCAATGTGAAAAGGAGTTGCATTGGTTAGATCTAGTGAGAGCACTCCGGCTCTACATTTCTCGCACGGCGCCCCTGCGCCGTTCTGATGCGCTCTTTGTCCTCGTCGCTGGCCAGCGTAAGGGGTCGCAGGCTTCCATGTCAACCTTGGCTCGGTGGATCAAGGAACCGATTCTTGAAGCCTACCGTTCTTCTGGGCTTCCGATTCCTGCAGGGCTGAAAGCCCATTCTACCAGAGCCGTGGGTGCATCCTGGGCATTGCGGCACCAGGCTACGGCTCAGCAGGTGTGTCAGGCGGCTACCTGGTCGAGTCTGCACACTTTCACGAAACACTATCAGGTGCATACCTATGCTTCGGCAGATGCCAGCCTAGGTAGGCGAGTCCTTCAGGCGGCGGTTGCCCACCTGTAAGAGGGAGCCGTTGTCGGCTCTTTTTATTGGGGTATTCTTTTACCCACCCAGGGACTGCTTTTGGACGTCGCAATTGTCTGGGTCTCCCAATGGAGCGACAAAGAAGAAGGGAATTTTGTTTACTTACCGTAAATTCCTTTTCTTCTAGCTCCTATTGGGAGACCCAGCACCTGCCCCTGTTCCCTTCGGGCTGTTGTTCTTTGTGTACACATGTTGTTCATGTTGAATTGTTCTTTTGGTTCATGGTTTCAGTTCTCCGAACATCCTTCGGATTGAATTTACCTTAGACCAATTTATAAGTTTCCTCCTTCCTGCTTTTGCACCAAAACTGAGGAGCCCGTGATGCACGGGAGGGTGTATAGGCAGAGGGGAGGGGTTACACTTTTTAAAGTGTAATACTTTGTGTGGCCTCCGGAGGCAGAAGCTATACACCCAATTGTCTGGGTCTCCCAATAGGAGCTAGAAGAAAAGGAATTTACGGTAAGTAAACAAAATTCCCTTCATTTAAATATATATATTAAAAAAATAAATATTTTTTTTTTTTTTTTAAATGAACGGCAGTAACAAAATGTACACAAAAGGCCTAATGTCGAATGGAACAAACTTTACCAAAATCCACTAGAATTTAGCAAATTTTCTTCCAGTGTAGTGGCACATTTTTTTTATTGGGCTTAATAGAAGCATCAGAGTGACAGCCATGGAAACCCATCAGCACCTTATAATTGCGTTGCTCTGGAGGCTGGCTAAATGGCATGATACGCCCCTTAGGCCTTTGCACCTTATCTTCTGCTGTCAAATTGAAAGCGACATCTAAGGGGTTAACAGCAGCGATTGGAGTATGGCTCAGATCGCTGCTGTTACAGGCAGAGGCTGGCTGTATAACATCTGCCAGGTATAGTGCGGGCTCAGCTCTTGAGAATGCATCCAACATGTGCAATATATATAATATATATATATATATATATATATATATATATATATATATATATATATATATATATATATATATATATATATATATATATATATATATATACTCGTGTATTTATGTACATTGTCAAGATTACTTTTGACAGGATTTTTTTTTTTTTTAAAAAAAAAAAAAACTAATCTGGGACTTTGAACTTTTCTCAGTAGTCCTTTTATTTTGTGTAATTTTTATGACTTTTTAGGATGTAAAAGAAGAATCTGCTCGCATCCATCGCACAAATATATTAATCTGCACCCCTGGACGGCTGTTGCAGCATATGGATGAGACGTCCCTTTTTAATGCCTGTAATCTCCAGATGTTGGGTAAGTAATGATCAGCCTTTTTATACAGGATACACGGCTGTTGGATTATCTCTTTAAAGAGGACCTTTCAGCAAATTTTTCATATTTAAGTAAGTACAGATTTCTATTTTGGCTGCGGCACAGAATCCTTTTTTTTTTTTTTTTTTTTTTTAAATTTCATCTCTTATTTGCTTAGATATTAGCAAAGTGTTTGACACCAAATGAGTTAACTTTTGTTATGTCCAGCTAATTTTCCCTGCGGGGGTGTGTACTTCTTCTCCCTGCATGAGCTATCCAATCACAAGCAGTCAGCAACACAGCAGAAAAAGAACACGCCCCCAGCATAGCTTACAGCAGATTTCTTTGTCGCTCCATTGGGAGACCCAGACAATTGGGTGTATAGCTTCTGCCTCCGGAGGCCACACAAAGTATTACACTTTAAAAAGTGTAACCCCTCCCCTCTGCCTATACACCCTCCCGTGCATCACTGGCTCCGTAGTTTTATGCTTTGTGTGGAAGGAGGCACACATCCACTCATGCATTCTCATATTAGTTATATCGGTTGGAAGAAAAGTGGGCCCCCACGGGGCCCCCGGCATGTTCCCTTCTCACCCCACTACGGCGGCGGTGCTGTTAAGGTTGAAGTACCCATTGCGGGTACAAAGGCCGGAGCCTCATGCCGTTTTCCTTCACCATCCCTTAGCGGCTCTGGGAGAAGTGGGATCCTGACCGGTCATCCATTTACTGGGACCGTGCTCCCTCCGCAGCCCCTGTGGGAATCTGCCGGACAGGAGTCTATTCATCCTCAGGGACCGGGCCCTGCATCTCTAAGGTACTCTGTGTCCCCATGGGGGCTGTGCATGGAGCGCCTTCTTCCCGGACGCTGCAGCAGCTGCTGATTTGTGAAGACCGGCGGACTTCCGCGCTGACTGCGCCAGCTTGTCGGCCGCGGTCTTAAATTTAGTCCCCGGATTCATCGCGGCCTAGTAGCAAAACTCCCGCCCCCGGGCCTGCCTGTCAGGGGTAAGGGCGGGATTGCCGACCTGACGTCGGATGTGAGGGCCGGAGCATCCTGTATGTTTCCTCCCCCCTCACTGATCACTGTGGGGACCCCAGATTCCCGCACTTTTCTAGCGCCGCCCACGGCTCCACTCCTCCCCAGAGAGCTCCGGCAGCCATTTTTTTTGGCATTCTGCCGGTGGAGGATTACCAGGAAAGAGCTCTGCAACTCTGGGAGACCTAAGGCAGGGAATCTGGAGGACACACACTCCGCTTTTTAGCGGTCGGTAAGCCACACCGGCCACCCGGTGCTGGTCCCCTTAGGGTGCCGGAATAGATACGTATTCTATATATATATTTCTGTTCGGTCGGGCTGTATACCCTTTCCCATATACCCTCAGTGATCACTCTCCTAGGAGACAACAGCATGTCCACAAGGAGCAAGGGTGCTAAGGCACAGGGTTTTTCTTTGTCGCTCTATTGGGAGACCCAGACAATTGGGTGTATAGGCTATGCCTCCGGAGGCCGCACAAAGTATTACACTCAAAAGTGTTAAGCCCCTCCCCTTCTGCCTATACACCCCCCGTGCTCCCACGGGCTCCTCAGTTTTTTGCTTTGTGCGAAGGAGGCAGACATGCACGCACAGCTCCATAGATTGATCAGCAGCAGCTGCTGACTGTCGGATGGAAGAAAAGTGGGCCCATATAGGGCCCCCAGCATGCTCCCTTCTCACCCCACTCTTGTCGGCGGTGTTGTTAAGGTTGAGGTATCCATTGCGGGTACGGAGGCTGGAGCCCACATGCTGTTTTTCCTTCCCCATCCCCCTCAGGGCTCTGGTGGAAGTGGGATCCTATCGGTCTCCAGGCACAGGAGACCGTGCTTCATCCACAACTCCTGTGGAGCCTGCTGGATAGGAGCCGGGTATCGTTCAGGGACATGGCCCTGCTACTTGGAGGTACTCTGTGTCCCCGTGGGGACCGCGCACAGCAACACTCCAGCTTTGCTGGGTGTGCTAGTGCACCGGGGACCGCGGCGCTGACCGGGTTAATATGTGCCATTACACACTCAGCGTTGCTGAGTGTGTTTATGTATAGGGACTGCCGCACTGACCGCCGCTGCCATGGAAACACTGCGGCGCGGCTGGGACTTGTAGTGCGCCGGGGACTTCCACGCCAGCCGCGCTTTTACGGCGGCCGCGTTTATTACTAGAGTCCCCGGCTTTTTGCGGCCCAGTTTCCTTTCCTCCCGCCCACAGCCCTGACAGGCAGGGGAAGGGCGGGACGCTGCACAGAACGAGCAGCACTGAGGGCTGGAGCATGCTTTGCATACTCCACTCCCCTCACTGTGCACAGTGCGGCTCCAGTTCCCGCTCTTTCTGGGTCACGCCCACGGCTCTCTCCTCTCCTCAGGACGCATTCCTGTCAGCTCCTCGGACGCAGCAGAGGGGGACAAAATCTGGGAGACCCAGGCAGGGACTCTGGTGGCCTCACAACCGCTTTAAGCGGGTGGTAAGCAGCATTGTGCTAGCCCCATTGTGCAGTAGTGTAACATTATATGTTTATTTTACACCGTCTAGTGCACAGTTGATTTCTGGCTATATACCCTATTGTGTTGCTCAGGGAAGATAATAGCATGGCGCCCACGAAAGGCAGGGGTGCCAAAACACAGGCTTATTATGTTGCCTGCGCCGCATGTACGACCCCCGCTACCGGCAGGTTCCACTGACCCTCATTGTAGGCACTGTTCGGCCCCTGTGGCACTTACTCAGCCAGAGCCTCTTCTAGGGGGGGCCCAGGGGGAGCCACCTGCTAACACTGTTCAGGTGACAGGGACTCTCTGAGACTATGGCTAAGATACTAGAAGCCTTGCAGTCCAGACCGGTATCTCAGCACAGGGACTCTGTTGATTCTTTGTTCCCTGGCCCACCTCAGCTGGACCAACAATGTCCTCCCGGGGTATCTCATGGATCCCAAGCTGAGGGATCTGACACAGACCCCAGTCCCAGACCGACTAAGCGAGCTCGCTTAGATTTTCCCTCGACATCATCATATTGTTCAGGGTCTCAGCGAGGGGAATCGCTGGTTGATGACGCGGAAGTAGCTGATCAGGATCCTGATCCTGAGGCCGCTCTCAACCTTGATACTCCTGATGGGGACGCCATAGTGAACGACCTTATTGCGTCCATCAATCGTATGTTGGATATTTCTCCCTCAGCTCCTCCGGCGGAGGAGTCGGCTTCCCAGCAGGAGAAGTTCCGTTTCAGGTTTCCCAAGCGTACACAGAGTATGTTTCTGGACCACTCTGATTTCAGAGAGGCAGTCCAGAATCACCATGCTTGTCCAGATAAGCGTTTTTCTAAGCGCCTTAAGGATGCACGTTATCCCTTTCCCCCTGACGTGGTCAAGGGCTGGACTCAGTGTCCCAAAGTGGATCCTCCAATCTCCAGACTGGCAGCTAGATCCATACTTGCAGTGGAAGATGGGGCTTCACTCAAAGATGCCACTGACAGGCAGATGGAGCTCTGGTTGAAATCCATCTATGAAGCTATCGGCGCTTCTTTTGCCCCAGCATTCGCAGCCGTATGGGCGCTACAAGCTATCTCAGCAGGTCAAGCGCAAATTGACGCAGCCACGCACGTCCGCGCCACAGGTGGCGTCCATAACCACTCAGACGTCGGCATTTGCGTCTTACGCTATTAATGCTATCCTGGACTCTGCGAGCCGTACGGCGGTTGCAGCCGCCAATTCGGTGGTACTCCGCAGGGCCTTGTGGCTACGGGAATGGAAGGCAGATTCTGTTTCCAAAAAGCGCTTAACCAGTTTGCCAATTTCTGGCGAACGATTGTTTGGCGAGCGTTTGGATGAAATCATCAAACAATTCTCCTCGTCCAAAAGGCCTCAGAAAGATCAAAGGAACTCTGATGCATGGCGGTATAAGTCACGTCCTAAACAGACCACCGGAGGTGCCGCTACCAAAGCGGCTTCCTTATGACTTTCGGCATCCTCACTCCGCATCCTCGGTCGGTGGCAGGCTCTCCCGCTTTTGCGACACCTGGCTGCCACGGGTAAAAGACCGTTGGGTGAGAGACATTCTGTCTCACGGTTACAAGATAGAGTTCACCTCTCGTCCCCCGACTCGATTCTTCAGGTCATCCCCGCCTCCCGAGCGAGCCGAGGCTCTTCTGCAGGCGCTGGGCATTCTGAAGGCAGAAGGAGTGGTGGTCCCTGTTCCTCTTCAGCAACAGGGCCACGGTTTTTACTCCAACTTGTTTGTGGTCCCAAAGAAGGACGGGTCTTTCCGACCTGTCCTGGACCTGAAACTTCTCAACAAACACGTAAAGACCAGGCGGTTCCGGATGGAATCCCTCCGCTCCGTCATCGCCTCAATGTCCCAGGGAGATTTCCTTGCATCGATCGATATCAAAGATGCTTATCTCCACGTACCGATTGCTCCAGAGCACCAGCTCTTCTTGCGCTTCGCCATAGGGAACGAACACCTGCAGTTCGTGGCACTGCCGTTCGGCCTGGCAACAGCCCCACGGGTTTTCACCAAGGTTATGGCTACTGTAGTAGCGGTCCTCCACTCTCAGGGTCACTCGGTGATCCCGTACTTGGACGATCTGTTGATCAAGGCACCCTCTCTAGAGGCATGCCAACACAGCCTCGACGCTACCCTGGAGACTCTCCAGAGTTTCGGGTGGATCATCAATTTTCCAAAGTCAAATCTGACACCGGCCCAATCGCTGACATACCTTGGCATGGAGTTTCATACCCTCTCAGCGATAGTGAAGCTTCCGCTGATCAAGCAGCGGTCACTACAGACAGGGGTACAATCTCTCCTTCAAGGTCGGTCACACACCTTGAGGCGCCTCATGCACTTCCTGGGGAAGATGGTGGCAGCAATGGAGGCAGTTCCTTTCGCGCAGTTTCACCTGCGTCCTCTTCAATGGGACATCCTACGCAAATGGGACAGGAAGCCGACGTCCCTCGACAGGAACGTCTCCCTCTCGCAGGCGACCAAAGCTTCCCTTCGGTGGTGGCTTCTTCCCACTTCATTATCGAAAGGGAAATCCTTCCTACCCCCATCCTGGGAGGTGGTCACGACGGACGCGAGTCTGTCAGGGTGGGGAGCGGTTTTTCTCCACCACAGGGCTCAGGGTACGTGGACCCAGCAAGAGTCCTCGCTTCAGATCAATGTTCTGGAAATACGGGCAGTGTATCTTGCCCAGAAAGCGTTCCAGCAGTGGCTGGAAGGCAAGCAGATCAGAATTCAGTCAGACAATTCCACAGCGGTGGCTTACATCAACCACCAAGGCGGCACACGCAGTCGGTAAGCCTTCCAGGAAGTCCGGCGGATTCTGCTGTGGGCGGAAGCCACGGCCTCCACCATCTCCGCAGTTCACATTCCAGGCGTGGAAAACTGGGAAGCAGACTTTCTCAGTCGCCAGGGCATGGACGCAGGGGAATGGTCCCTTCACCCGGACGTGTTTCAGGAGATCTGTTGCCGCTGGGGGGTGCCGGACGTCGACCTCATGGCGTCCCGGCACAACAACAAGGTACCGGCGTTCATGGCACGGTCTCAAGATCCCAGAGCTCTGGCGGCAGACGCCTTAGTTCAGGATTGGTCGCAGTTTCAGCTCCCTTATGTGTTTCCTCCGCTGGCACTGTTGCCCAGAGTGTTACGCAAGATCAGGGCCGACTGCCGCCGCGTCATCCTCGTCGCTCCAGACTGGCCGAGGCGGTCGTGGTACCCGGATCTGTGGCATCTCACGGTCGGCCAACCGTGGGCACTACCAGACCGACCAGACTTGCTATCTCAAGGGCCGTTTTTCCATCTGAATTCTGCGGCCCTCAACCTGACTGTGTGGCCATTGAGTCCTGGATCCTAGCGTCCTCAGGGTTATCTCAAGACGTCATTGCCACTATGAGACAAGCTAGGAAACCAACGTCCGCCAAGATCTACCACAGGACGTGGAAAATTTTCCTGTCATGGTGCTCTGCTCAGGGTATTTCTCCCTGGCCTTTTGCCTTGCCCACTTTTCTGTCCTTCCTTCAATCTGGACTGGAAAAGGGTTTGTCGCTCGGCTCCCTTAAGGGACAAGTCTCAGCGCTCTGTGTTTTTCCAGAAGCGCCTAGCCAGACTTCCACAGGTACGCACGTTCCTGCAGGGGGTTTGTCACATCGTCCCTCCATACAAGCGGCCGTTAGAACCCTGGGATCTGAACAGGGTGCTGATGGTTCTTCAGAAACCACCATTCGAGCCAATGAGGGATATTTCTCTCTCACGCCTTTCGCAGAAAGTGGTTTTTCTAGTAGCAGTCACTTCACTTCGCAGAGTGTCTGAGCTAGCAGCGCTGTCATGCAAAGCCCCTTTCCTGGTGTTTCACCAGGACAAGGTGGTTCTGCGTCCGGTTCCGGAATTTCTCCCTAAGGTGGTATCCCCCTTTCATCTCAATCAGGATATCGTCTTACCTTCTTTTTATCCTCATCCAGTTCACCAATGTGAAAAGGATTTGCACTTGTTAGATCTGGTGAGAGCACTCAGAAACTACATTTCTCGTACGGCGCCGCTCGGATGCACTCTTTGTCCTTGTCGCTGGCCAGCGTAAAGGGTCACAGGCTTCCAAATCAACCCTGGCTCGGTGGATCAAGGAGAAATTATCGAAGCTTACCGTTCGGCTGGGCTTCCGGTTCCCTCAGGGCTGAAGGCCCATTCTACCAGAGCCGTGGGCGCATCCTGGGCTTTGAGGCACCAGGCTACGGCTCAGCAGGTGTGTCAGGCGGCTACCTGGTCGAGCCTGCACACTTTCACGAAGCACTATCAGGTGCATACCTATGCTTCGGCGGATGCCAGCCTAGGTAGACGAGTCCTTCAGGCGGCGGTTGTCCACCTGTAGGAAGAGGCCGTTTTACGGCTCTCTTACGAGGTATTATTTTACCCACCCAGGGACTGCTTTTGGACGTCCCAATTGTCTGGGTCTCCCAATAGAGCGACAAAGAAGAAGGGAATTTTGTTTACTTACCGTAAATTCCTTTTCTTCTAGCTCTAATTGGGAGACCCAGCACCCGCCCCTGTTTTTTTGTGTACACATGTTGTTCATGTTGAATGGTTTCAGTTCTCCGATATTCCTTCGGATTGAAGTTACTTTAAACCAGTTTATAATTCTTTTTCCTCCTTCTTGCTTTTGCACCAAAACTGAGGAGCCCGTGGGAGCACGGGGGGTGTATAGGCAGAAGGGGAGGGGCTTAACACTTTTGAGTGTAATACTTTGTGCGGCCTCCGGAGGCATAGCCTATACACCCAATTGTCTGGGTCTCCCAATTAGAGCTAGAAGAAAAGGAATTTACGGTAAGTAAACAAAATTCCCTTCTTTTGCGACCTGTACCTCTTGTGCGGCTATGTTACCTGCGGGTTCCACCTACCCTCACTGTGAGCAATGCTCGACCCCTGTTTTGCTTGCTCAGCCGGAGCCTCGGTCACTAGTGGGCCCCTCGGCTCAGGTAGACCCCCCCTGCTCCCCCTGTCCAGGCGGCAGGGACAGAGTTTGCAGTTTTTGCTGAGAAACTCTCTGAGTCACTTTCACAATCCATGGCTCAGTCTATGGACAAATGGTCTGCCAAGCTGCTAGAAGCTTTGCAGTCCAGACCGGTCCTTACACAGGCCCCGGGCCCTGTTGGATCGTCGCCTCCAGGCCCCTCTCGGTCCGCGCCGCAGCGCGCTCCCAGGGGGGGCCCTAGGTCTCACGTGGAGGACTCCTGCCCGGACCACAGTCCCAGACCGGCTAAGCGGGCTCGCTGGGAATCTTCCCCGACTTCTTCAAGAGGAGTCGACTTCTCAGCAGGAGAAACACCAGTTTCGGTTCCCTAAACGTACACGGAGTGCGTTTTTCGATCACTCTAACTTCAGAGATGCTGTCCAGAAGCCCAGAGCGGTTCCGGACAAGCGCTTTACTAAGCGCCTTACTGACACACGTTACCCCTTCCCCTCTGACGTAGTTAAGGGTTGGGCTCAATGTCCCAAGGTGGATCCTCCAGTCTCTAGATTGGCGGCTAGATCTGTGGTATCGGTTGCAGATGGCTCATCGCTAAAAGATGCCACTGACAGGCAGAGCTCCTGGTGAAATCCATCTATGAAGCCACGGGCGCGTCTTTTGCCCCGGCTTTTGCAGCCGTGTGGGCACTTCAAGCTATCTCAGCTTGTCTGGCTGAGATTAATGCGGTCACACGTAATTCTGCTCCGCAGGTTGCGTCTTTGACTTCTCAGGCGTCAGCTTTTTCTTCCTACGCCATGAACGCAGTTCTAGACTCTGCTAGCCGTACAGCGGTGGCATCCGCTAACTCTGTGGCAGTCCGCAGGGCCATGTGGCTGCGCGAATGGAAGGCAGACTCGGCTTCCAAGAGGTTCTTAACCGGTTTGCCGTTTTCTGGCGACCGATTGTTTGGCGAACGATTGGATGAGATTATTAAGGAATCCAAGGGAAAGGACTCCTCCTTACCCCAGTCCAAACCGAAGAGACCTCAGCAACGGAAAATACAATCGAGGTTTCGGTCCTTTCGTCCCTCCGCCAAGTCCCAATCCTCTTCGTCCAGCAGGCCGGAGAAAGGCCAGAGGAACTCCTATGCGTGGCGGGCTAAGTCACGCCCCCAAAAAGCCGCCGGAGGCAATGCCTCCAAGGCGGCCTCTTCATGACTCTCGGCATCCCCGAACCGCATCCTCGGTCGGTGGCAGGCTCTCCCGCTTTTGCGACGCCTGGTGGCCACATGTTCAAGACCGATGGGTGAGAGACATTCTGTCTCACGGTTACAGGATAGAGTTCAGCTCTCGTCCCCCGACTCGTTTCTTCAGAACCTCTCCGCCCCCCGCTCGGGCCGACGCACTTTTTCAGGCAGTGGACGCTCTGAAGACAGAAGGAGTTGTGATCCCCGTTCCCCCTCAGGAACATGGTCGCGGCTTTTACTCCAACTTGTTCGTGGTGCCAAAGAAGGACGGATCATTCCGTCCCGTTCTGGACCTCAAACTACTCAACAGACATGTGAGCACCAGACGGTTTCGGATGGAATCTCTCCGCTCGGTCATCGCATCGATGTCACAAGGAGACTTCCTAGCATCGATCGACATCAAGGATGCTTATCTCCATGTGCCGATCGCACCCGAACATCAACGCTTCTTGCGTTTCGCCATCGGGGACGAACACCTTCAGTTCGTGGCATTGCCTTTCGGCCTGGCGACAGCCCCACGGGTGTTCACCAAGGTCATGGCATCCGTTGTGGCGGTCCTACACTCTCAGGGCCACTCGGTGATTCCCTACTTAGACGATCTCCTAGTCAGGGCACCTTCTCAGGTGGCGTGTCAACACAGCCTTACCGTCGCTCTGGCGACTCTCCAGCAGTTCAGGTGGATCATCAACTTCCCAAAATCCAAGTTGACACCGACCCAATCACTGACGTACCTTGGGATGGAGTTTCATACCCAGCAAGCGTTAGTCAAGCTACCGCGGGACAAACAGCTTTCTCTGCAGACAGGGGTGCAATCTCTTCTTCGGGGTCAGTCACACCCCTTGAGGCGCCTCATGCACTTCCTGGGGAAGATGGTGGCAGCGATGGAGGCAGTGCCCTTCGCGTAATTCCATTTGCGGCCACTCCAGTGGGACATTCTCCGCAAATGGGACAGGAGGTTGACTTCCCTCGACAGGAACGTCTCTCTTTCCCTTGCAACCAAGACGTCTCTTCAGTGGTGGCTCCTTCCCAATTCTCTATCGCAAGGAAAATCCTTCCTACCCCCAACCTGGGCTGTGGTCACCACGGACGCGAGCCTGTCAGGGTGGGGAGCGGTTTTCCTCCACCACAGGGCTCAGGGAACCTGGACTCCGGTAGAGTCATCCCTTCAGATCAATATTCTGGAGATAAGGGCAGTGTATCTAGCCCTATTGGCTTTTCATCGGTGGCTGGAGGGCAGGCAGATCCGTATTCAGTCGGACAACGCCACTGCCGTCGCATACATCAACCACCAAGGCGGCACTCGCAGTCGTCAAGCCTTCCAGGAAGTCCGACGGATTCTGCAGTGGGTGGAAGCCACAGCCTCCACCATCTCCGCAGTTCACATCCCGGGCGTAGAAAACTGGGAAGCAGATTTTCTCAGTCGTCAGGGCATGGACGCGGGGGAATGGTCTCTTCACCCAGGCGTGTTTCGAGAGATCTGTCGCCGCTGGGGAACGCCGGACGTCGATCTCATGGCGTCACGGCACAACAACAAAGTCCCGGCATTCATGGCCCGGTCTCAAGATCACAGAGCTCTGGCGGCGGACGCATTAGTTCAGGATTGGTCGCAGTTTCGACTGCCTTATGTATTTCCTCCTCTGGCGATGCTGCCCAGAGTGTTGCGCAAGATCAGGTCCGACTGTCGTCGCGCCATTCTCGTCGCTCCAGATTGGCCGAGGCGGTCGTGGTACCCGGATCTGTGGCATCTCACGGTGGGTCAACCGTGGGCGCTTCCAGACCGCCCAGACTTGCTGTCACAAGGGCCGTTTTTCCATCTGAATTCTGCGGCCCTCAACCTGACTGTGTGGCCATTGAGTCCTGGCTCCTAGTGTCCTCAGGGTTATCTCAGGATGTTATTGCCACCATGAGACAGGCCAGGAAACCAATGTCCGCCAAGATCTATTACAGGTCTTGGAGGATCTTCTTATCCTGGTGCTCTGATAATGGTTTTACTCCCTGACCTTTTGCCTTACCCACTTTTCTTTCATTCCTTCAATCCGGAATGGACAAGGGTTTGTCTCTCGGCTCTCTCAAGGGACAAGTATCGGCGCTATCCGTATTTTCTTTGTCGCTCCTTATTGGGAGACCCAGACAATTGGGTGTATAGGCTATGCCTCCGGAGGCCGCACAAAGTATTACACTAAAAGTGTAAAGCCCCTCCCCTTCTGCCTATACACCTCCCGTGCTTCCACGGGCTCCTCAGTTTTTTGCTTTGTGCGAAGGAGGCAGACATGCACGCACAGCTCCACAGCTTAGTCAGCAGCAGCTGCTGACTATGTCGGATGGAAGAAAAGAGGGCCCATAACAGGGACCCCCCGCATGCTCCCTTCTCACCCCACTCTGGTCGGCGGTGTTGTTAAGGTTGAGGTATCCATTGCGGGTACGGAGGCTGGAGCCCACATGCTGTTTTCCTTCCCCATCCCCCTTAGGGCTCTGGGCGAAGTGGGATCCTTTCGGTCTCCAGGCACAGGAGACCGTGCTCCATCCACAGCTCCTGAGGACCCTGCTGGATAGGAGCCGAGTATCGTTCAGGGACATGGCCCTGCTACTTTGAGGTACTCTGTGTCCCCGTGGGGGCCGCGCACAGCAACACTCCAGCATTGCTGGGTGTGCTAGTGCACCGGGGACCGCAGCGCTGACTACGTTTTGTGCCATTACACACTGCAGCGTCGCTGAGTGTGTTAGTGTATGGGGACTGCCGCGCTGACCGCCGCCGCCATTGTTTTCACTGCGGAGCGGCTGGGACTGTTGGTGCGCCGGGGACTACCGCGCTTATACGGCGGCCGCGTTTATAACTCGAGTCCCCGGCTTTTGCGGCCTTGTCTCTTTTCTTCCCGCCCCCAGCCCTGCCAGTCAGGGGAAGGGCGGGACGCTGTACAGGACGGCAGCACTGAGGGCTGGAGCATGCTTTGCATACTCCACCCCCCTCACTGTGCACAGTGGGGCACCAGTTCCCGCACTTTCTGGGGCACGCCCACGGCTCCCTCCTCTCCTCAGGACGCCGGCAGCCATTCCTGTCAGCTCCCCTGACGCTGCAGAGGGGAGACAAGATGTGGGGGACCCAGGCAGGGATTCTGGTGGCCACACAACCGCTTTAAGCGGGCGGTAATCAGCTCCTGAGCTGGCCCCACTTGTGCAGAAGTGTAATTATAGATTATATGTTTATAGGCTATACTTTACACTGTATGGTGCACGGTGGATTTCTGGCTATATACCCTATTGTGTTGCTCAGGGGAGACAACAGCATGGCACCCACAAGATGCAGGGGTGCCAAAACACAGGCTTAATATGCTGCCTGCGCCGCATGTATGACCTCGCTACCGGCAGGTTCCACTGACCCTCATTATGTGCACTGCTCGGCCCCTGTGGCACTTGCTCAGCAGAGCCTCTGCTAAGAGGGGCCCAGGGGGAATCACCGGCTACACTGTCCTGGTGACAGGGACGGAGTTTGCAGTTTTTACTGACAGACTTTCTGAGACTATAGCTAAGATTCTAGAAGCTTTGCAGTCCAGACCGGTATCTCAGACCATGGGCACTGTGGAATCATTGCCCCCTGGTTCCCCTCAGTTGGAACAACAATGTTCTCCCGGGGTGTCTCATAGATCCCAGGGTGAGGTCTCTGACATGGACCGCAGCCCCAGACCGCCTAAGCGAGCTCGCTATGACTTCCCCTCGACATCATCACAATGTTCAGGGTCTCAGCGAGAGGACTCTCTTTATGATGAAGCGGAGGTAGCTGATCAGGATTCTGATCCTGAAGCCGCTCTCAACCTTGATACTCCTGATGGGGACGCCATAGTGAATAATCTTATTGCGTCCATCAATCAAATGTTGGATATTTCTCCCTCAGCTCCTCCAGTAGAGGAGTCAGCTTCTCAGCAGGAGAAATTCCGTTTTAGGTTTCCTAAGCGTACAACGAGTATGTTTATGGACCACTCTGACTTCAGAGAGACAGTCCAGAAACACCGAGCTTGTCCAGATAAGCGTTTTTCCAAGCGCCTTAAGGATACACGTTACCCCTTCCCCCCTGACGTGGTCAAGGGCTGGACTCAGTGTCCCAAGGTGGATCCTCCAATCTCCAGACTGGCGGCTAGATCCATAGTTGCAGTGGAAGATGGAGCTTCACTCAAGGATGCCACTGACAGACAGATGGAGCTCTAGTTGAAATCCATCTATGAAGCTATCGGCGCGTCTTTTGCTCCAGCATTCGCAGCCGTATGGGCACTCCAAGCTATCTCAGCTGGTCAGGCGCAAATTGACGCACTCACATGTACTTCTGCGCCGCAGGTGGCGTCCATAACCTCTCATACGTCGGCATTTGCGTTTTACGCTATTAATGCTGTCCTGGACTCTGCGAGCCGTACGGCGGTTGCAGCCGCCAATTCGGTGGCAATACGCAGGGCCTTGTGGCTACGGGAATGGAAGGCAGATTCGTCTTCCAAAAAAGTGCTTAACGGGTTTGCCATTTTCTGGCGACCGTTTGTTTGGTGAGAGATTGGATGAAATCATCAAACAATCCAAGGGAAAGGAAACATCCTTACCCCAGGCCAAACCGAAAACACCCCAACAGAGGAGAGGACAGTCGAGGTTTCGGTCCTTTCGAGGGGCGGGCAGGTCCCAATTCTCCTCGTCCAAAAGGCCTCAGAAGGATCAGAGGAACTCCGACGCATGGCGGTCTAAATCACGCCCTAAAAAGACCGCCGGAGGTGCCGCTTCCAAGGCGGCTTCCTCATGAAGGATAGAGTTCAGCTCTCGTCCTCCGACTCGATTCTTCAGAACATCGCCGCCTCCCGGGCGAGCCGAGGCTCTTCTGCAGGCGGTGGGCATTCTGAAAGCAGAAGGAGTGGTGGTCCCGGTTCCTCTTCAGCAACAGGGTCACGTTTTCTACTCCAACCTGTTTGTGGTTCCAAAGAAGGACGGGTCCTTCCGTCCTGTTTTGGACCTAAAACTGCTCAACAAACACGTAATGACCAGGCGGTTCCGGATGGAATCCCTCCGCTCCGTCATCGCCTCAATGTCCCAAGGAGATTTCCTCGCATCGATCGATATCAAGGATGCTTATCTCCACGTGCCGATTGCTCCAGAGCATCAGCGCTTCCTGCGCTTCGCCATAGGAGACGAACACCTTCAGTTCGCGGCACTGCCGTTTGGCCTGGCGACAGCCCCAAGGGTTTTCACCAAGGTCATGGCTACAGTAGTTGCGGTCCTCCACTCTCAGGGTCACTCGGTGATCCCTTACTTAGACGATCTGCTGGTCAAGGCACCCTCTCAAGAGGCATGCCAACACAGTCTCAACGCTACTCTGGAGACTCTCCAGAGTTTCGGGTGGATCATCAATTTTCCAAAGTCAAATCTGACACCGGCCCAATCGCTGACATATCTTGGCATGGAGTTTCATACCCTCTCAGCGATGGTGATGCTCCCGCTGAACAAACAGCGGTCACTGCAGACAGGGTTGCAATCTCTCCTTCAAGGTCAGTCACACCCCTTGAGGCGCCTCATGCACTTCCTGGGGAAGATGGTGGCAGCAATGGAGGCAGTCCCGTTCGCGCAGTTTCACCTGCGTCCTCTTCAATGGGACATCCTACGCAAATGGGACAGGAAGTCGACATCCCTCGACAGGAACGTCTCCCTCTCTCAGGCAACCAAAGCTTCCCTTTGGTGGTGGCTTCTTCCCACTTCATTATCGAAGGGGAAATCCTTCCTACCCCCATCCTGGGCGGTGGTCACGACGGACGCGAGTCTGTCAGGGTGGGGAGCAGTCTTTCTCCACCACAGGGCTCAGGGTACGTGGACTCAGCAAGAGTCCTCCCTTCAGATCAATGTTCTGGAGATCAGGGCAGTGTATCTTGCCCTGAAAGCGTTCCAGCAGTGGCTGGAAGGCAAGCAGATCCGAATTCAGTCGGACAACTCCACAGCGGTGGCTTACATCAACCACCAAGGTGGAACACGCAGTCGGCAAGCCTTCCAGGAAGTCCGGCGGATTTTGATGTGGGTGGAAGCCACGGCCTCCACCATCTCCGCAGTTCACATCCCGGGCGTGGAAAACTGGGAAGCAGACTTTCTCAGTCGCCAGGGCATGGACGCAGGGGAATGGTCCCTTCACCCGGACGTGTTTCAGGAGATCTGTTGCCGCTGGGGGATGCCGGACGTCGACCTAATGGCGTCACGGCACAACAACAAGGTCCCAACATTCATGGCTCGATCTCAAGATCACAGAGCTCTGGCGGCAGACGCCTTAGTTCAGGATTGGTCGCAGTTTCAGCTTCCTTATGTGTTCCTCCTCTGGCACTGTTGCCCAGAGTGTTACGCAAGATCGGGGCCGACTGCCGCCGCGCCATCCTCGTCGCTCCAGACTGGCCGAGGAGGTCGTGGTACCCGGATCTGTGGCATCTCACGGTCGGCCAACCGTGGGCACTGCCAGACCGACCAGACTTGCTGTCTCAAGGGCCGTTTTTCCATTTGAATTCTGTGGCCCTCAACCTGACTGTGTGGCCATTGAGTCCTGAATCCTAGCGTCTTCAGGATTGTCTCAAGAGGTCATTGCCACTATGAGACAGGCTAGGAAACCAACGTCCGCCAAGATCTACCACAGGACGTGGAAAATATTCCTGTCGTGGTGCTCTGCTCAGGGTTTTTCTCCCTGGCCATTTGCCTTGCCCACTTTTCTGTCCTTTCTTCAATCCGGATTGGAAAAGGGTTTGTCGCTAGGCTCCCTTAAGGGACAAGTCTCTGCGCTCTCTGTGTTTTTTTTCAAAAGCGCCTGGCCAGACTTCCACAGGTACGCACGTTCCTGCAAGGGGTTTGTCACATCGTCCCTCCTTACAAACGTCCGTTGGAACCCTGGGATCTGAACAGGGTGCTGATGTTTCTTCAGAAACCACCGTTCGAGCCAATGAGGGATATTTCTCTCGCACGCCTTTCGCAGAAAGTGGTTTTCCTAGTAGCAGTCACTTCACTTCGGAGAGTGTCTGAGCTAGCAGCATTGTCATGCAAAGCCCCTTTCCTGGGTTTCACCAGGACAAGGTGGTTCTGCGTCCGGTTCCGGAATTTTTACCTAAGGTGGTATTCCCTTTTTCATTTCAATCAGGATATCTCCTTACCCTCTTTTTGCCCTCATCCAATTCACCAATGTGAAAAGGATTTGCACTTGTTAGATCTGGGGAGAGCACTCAGACTCTACATTTCTCGTACGGCGCTCCTGCGCCGCTCGGATGCACTCTTGTCCTTGTCGCTGGCCAGCGTAAAGGGTCACAGGTTTCAAGATCAACCCTGGCTCGGTGGATCAAAGAACCAATTCTCGAAGCTTACCGTTCTGCTGGGCTTCCGGTTCCCTTAGGGCTGAAGGCCCATTCTACCAGAGCCGTGAGTACATCCTGGGCTTTGAGGCACCAGGCTACGGCTCAGCAGGTGTGTCAGGCGGCTACCTGGTCGAGCCTGCACACTTTCACGAAACACTATCAAGTGCATACCTATACTTCGGCAGATGCCTGCCTAGGTAGGCGAGTCCTTCAGGCGGCGGTTGCTCACCTGTAGAACGGAGCCGTTACGGCTCTATTATGAGGTATTATTTACCCACCCAGGGACTGCTTTTGGACGTCCCAATTGTCTGGGTCTCCCAATAAGGAGCGACAAAGAAGAAGGGAATTTTGTTACCTTACCGTAAATTCCTTTTCTTCTAGCTCCAATTGGGAGACCCAGCACCCGCCCCTGTTTTTTTGTGTACACATGTTGTTCATGTTGAATGGTTTCAGTTCTCCAATATTCCTTCGGATTGAATTTACTTTAAACCAGTTATAATTTTTTTCCTCCTTCTTGCTTTTGCACCAAAACTGAGGAGCCCGTGGAAGCACGGGAGGTGTATAGGCAGAAGGGGAGGGGCTTTACACTTTTAGTGTAATACTTTGTGCGGCCTCCGGAGGCATAGCCTATACACCCAATTGTCTGGGTCTCCCAATTGGAGCTAGAAGAAAAGGAATTTACGGTAAGTTAACAAAATTCCCTTCTTTTCAAAAGCGTCTAGCCAGGCTTCCGCAGGTCTGCACGTTCCTGCAGGGAGTTTGCCACATAGTCCCACCTTACAAGCGTCCGCTGGAACCCTGGGACCTTAACAGGGTGCTAACGGCTCTTCAGAAACCACCTTTCGAGCCGCTGCGGGATGTCTCTTTATCACGTCTTTCGCAGAAGGTGGCATTTCTAGTGGCAGTTACATCGCTCCGTAGAGTGTCGGAGCTGGCAGCGCTGTCATGCAAAGCCCCCTTCCTGGTTTTTCACCAGGATAAGGTGGTTCTGCGTCCGGTCCCGGAATTTCTCCCTAAGGTGGTATCCACTTTTCATCTCAATCAGGATATCTCCTTACCTTCATTTTGCCCTCATCCAATTCACCAATGTGAAAAGGATTTTCACTCATTAGATCTAGTGAGAGCACTCCGGTTCTACGTGTCTCGCACGGCGCCCCTGCGCCGTTCAGATGCGCTCTTTGTCCTTGTCGCTGGCCAGCGTAAGGGTTCGCAGGCTTCCAAGTCAACCTTGGCTCGGTGGATCAAGGAACCGATTCTTGAAGCCTTCCGTTCTTCTGGGCTTCCGCTTCCTTCGGGGCTGAAAGCCCATTCTACCAGAGCCGTGGGTGCGTCCTGGGCATTGCGGCACCGGGCTACGGCTCAGCAGGTGTGTCAGGCAGCTACCTGGTCTAGTCTGCACACTTTCACGAAACACTATCAGGTGCATACCTATGCTTCGGCAGACGCCAGTCTAGGTAGGCGAGTCCTTCAGGCGGCGGTTGCCCACCTGTAAGAGGGGGTCGTTTTCGGCTTTTTTTATCGAGGTATTCTTTTACCCACCCAGGGACTGCTTTTGGACGTCCCAATTGTCTGGGTCTCCCAATGGAGCGACAAAGAAGAAGGGAATTGTGTTTACTTACCGTAAATTCCTTTTCTTCTAGCTCCTATTGGGGGACCCAGCACCCGCCCCTGTTCCCTTCGGGCTGGTTGTTCTTTTGTGTACACATGTTGTTCATGTTGAATTGTTCTTTTGGTTCATGGTTTTCAGTTCTCCGAACATCCTTCGGATTGAATTTACCTTAGACCAATTTATAAGTTTCCTCCTTCCTGCTTTTGCACCAAAACTGAGGAGCCCGTGATGCACGGGAGGGTGTATAGGCAGAGGGGAGGGGTTACACTTTTTAAAGTGTAATACTTTGTGTGGCCTCCGGAGGCAGAAGCTATACACCCAATTGTCTGGGTCTCCCAATAGGAGCTAGAAGAAAAGGAATTTACGGTAAGTAAACAAAATTCCCTTCTTCTCAGTGTGTGAGATGTAAGCATACAACTCTGATCTCCTGGTCTATCCTCCTGTGTGATTAGGAAGTGCTGGAAGAGTAATGCACAGATGACTCGCACCTTTCAGAGCTTACCTGTGTTATATTACAAACTCTGCTATCAGCTCTCCTTTTCTCATAGCACTGTCTGCTCTGCTGTACTGCCTCTTCCCCAACGCTGTGAGGAGAGGATTACACTTGTGTTTTGTGCTCAAAGCAAATTTTGAGCACAGCTATCGAAAGTGTGATTAATGGATATCTGGACAGGCAGTGTGGGGGAGGGGGCAGTACAGCAAAGGTGACAGTGCTGTGAGGAGAGAAAACGCAGTGTGGGCGAGGGGCAGTACAGCAGAGGTGACAGTGCTACGAGGAGAGAAAACCAGGCACTGTGGGCGAGGGGCAGTACAGCAGAGGTGACAGTGCTACAAGGAGAGAAAACCAGGCAGTGTGGGCGAAGGGCAGTACAGCAGAGGTGACAGGGCTACAAGGAGAGAAAACCAGGCAGTGTGGGCGAGGGGCAGTACAGCAGAGGTGACAGTGCTACGAGGAGAGAAAACCAGGCACTGTGGGCGAGGGGCAGTACATCAGAGGTGACAGTGCTACGAGGAGAGAAAACCAGGCAGTGTGGGCGAAGGGCAGTACAGCAGAGGTGACAGGGCTACAAGGAGAGAAAACCAGGCAGTGTGGGCGAGGGGCAGTACAGCAGAGGTGACAGTGCTACAAGGAGAGAAAACCAGGCAGTGTGGGCGAAGGGCAGTACAGCAGAGGTGACAGGGCTACAAGGAGAGAAAACCAGGCAGTGTGGGCGAAGGGCAGTACAGCAGAGGTGACAGTGCTACAAGGAGAGAAAACCAGACTGTGTGGGCGAGGGGCAGCACAGCAGAGGTGACAGGGCTACAAGGAGAGAAAACCAGGCAGTGTTGGCGATGGGCAGTGCAGCAGAGGTGACAGGGCTACAAGGAGAGAAAACCAGGCTGTGTGGGCGAGGGGCAGTGCAGCAGAGGGGACAGGGCTACAAGGAGAGAAAACCAGGCAGTGTGGGCGAGGGGCAGTACAGCAGAGGTGACAGTGCTGCGAGGAGAGAAAACGCCACCTGCCCTTCAGCCAGTCACTGCACTATTATTTCCCATCCTCTTCGGATGGACGAAGCTTCTTCTGCGCTTCTCCCATCCCTGTGGAATCACAGTCTAGTCATGTCCTAAGGAGGAAATCTACAGCAACCTTTATCTGTAGAAATTCCTGCATAACTGTAATTCTCCGCTTCACTCTTGTTGCAGTCTTGGATGAAGCTGACCGGATCCTGGATATGGGTTTTGCTGATACAGTGAATGCGATCATAGAAAATCTGCCAACGAAGCGACAGACTCTGCTCTTTTCTGCAACCCAGACAAAATCTGTCAAAGATCTCGCACGGCTGAGCCTTAAAGATCCGGAGTATGTGTGGGTGCATGAGAATGCAAAGTTTAGGTAAGTTTTTACTTAATCTGTTCCTGTTAATTGCATAGTTACAGCATCATTGAAAATGGAGTGGTCTGGGCCCGGTCTAATTCATTCATTCATTCATTCATTCGTTCATTCATTCATTCATTCATTCATTCATTCATTCATTCATTCATTCATTCATTGTATATTGGCTTAAATATTGCAAACATTGGGTGGAAACCATGAACATCATTCACCATGGTGTCCGATTTCTGTCCCCCAGCTGATTAGATGACTGATAGTGACTGTGGCACCACTACTGTATGTGCGGCTGGATTTTTGGATAAAACATGAATGAAACTTGTTCTCTAGGCAAGGTTGCCAATTTGACTATTTTTGTCTGGACAGCTAATGGAGAATAAAGCAGGACAGTTTATACTCACTAAAGCAGGCTTTACACGCTGCGACATCGGTAACGATATATAGTCGGGGTCACGTCGTTAATGACGCACATTTGGTGCAGTTACTGACATCGCAGCGTGTAAACCCTAGGAGCGCCGATCACCGATCGCAAAAACGTCAAAAAACGTTGCTCGTTGACACATCGCTCCTTTCCATAATATCGTTACTGCTGCAGGTACGATGTTTGTCGTTCCTGCGGCAGCACACATCGCTGTGTGTGACACCACAGGAACAACAAACATCTCCTTACTTGCATCCACCGGCAATGTGGAAGGAAGGAGGTGGGCGGGAGGTTACGTCCCGCTCATCTCCGCCCCTCTGCTTTTATTGGCCGGCCGCTTAGTGACGTCGTGGTGACGCCGAACGCACCTCCCCCTTGAAGGAGGTATTGTTCGGCGGTCACAGCGTCGTCGTCGCCCAGGTATGTGCGTGTGACTCTGCCATAGCAATAATGTTCGCTACAACAGCGATCACCAGATATCGCATGTACGATTGGGGCGGGTGCTATTGCGCTCGACATTGCTAGTGGTGTCACAGCGTGTAAAGCCCGCTTTAGTCTCAATATAGCTGTCACACTGTCATTACTTTCGGATCTGCTCATTAATCTCATGCATATTCACTGCTTCCCCGCCCACGCTCTGTGATGGCGTCTGTTTGGCTGCTCTCACACTAGCAGTCTGGATCCCCATAGTGGTGATATGATGTGATACACCGGGCCCTACATGTGCCGTACATCAGTGGTGGATGTTGGGAAGGAGTGATAGGATCTGTCCAGGTCTGGTGTTGGTTATCTATTGAGCAGGGACTGCCGGTGACTTGTTGATTACTAGGTACAACCGCTGATGATGTAGTTGCCTAAAACTTTTTGCGAGCTCAAATCTCCCAGCATTCCTTGCTCACTCAGTCTACACTGCATTTGCTCTGTTGCATTCACAGTTGGTCTCTACCTGCTCCCTGCTAGGGCCGTTTGCTGAACAGCCTGCTGACTGTTTCCATTAGTAACAATGCATATTAGTAATTTCTTTGTCGCTCCATTGGGAGACCCAGACAATTGGGGTGTATAGGCTATGCCTCCGGAGGCCGCACAAAGTATTACACTAAAAGTGTAAAGCCCCTCCCCTTCTGCCTATACACCCCCCGTGCTCCCACGGGCTCCTCAGTTTTTTGCTTTGTAGAATATTGGTGTATTGTAGATGAGGTCACACTTGTCTCTATACTTACTAGTGTTGTGCGTCTTCTTTTTTCAGCACCCCCGCGACTTTGGAGCAGAACTATGTGGTCTGTGAACTCTCCCAGAAGATAAACCTCTTGTTCTCGTTTGTGAGGAACCATCTGAAGAAGAAAAGCATCGTCTTCTTTTCTAGCTGTAAGGAGGTAAGATCATTGGAGTGGGCAGGGGGTAAATTATGGAGATGCTGTTCTAAAAGGTTACAGGGAACGGTTCACGAGGTGTGCGCCACACGCTGGTAATTGTACGCAGCCACCACACCGGTCTCCTGGGAATTGGCTGGAGCTGCAATAACCACCAACTGCTTGGCCATCCCTTAACCTGTCCCCGATGTGACATACATGTGTATCACACAGGAGGACAGAACGTTGACCAGTCATACTGCATAAGGCGGCTAAAGTAAGACTTCGAAAGCAAAAAATCAAGCGATAGACATTTATACAGTGGAACCTCACTTAACGAGTAACCCAGTTAGCGAGTATTTCGCCTAACGAGCAAAGCTTTTTGTAAATTTGTAACTCTGTTTTACGAGAAAGCTTTGCTCTACGAGCAAAATCCTCACCGCACACACTTCCGGTTCCATACATCCACCGCGCTCTGACCCGCTCTTGCAGTCAACACAAACACACACAAGCATGCACAAAACACACACACACAAACAAACATGCATGCATATAAAGTATTATGCTCACCTTACCTTCCGTTCCATCGCATCGCTGGCCTCCTGGTTCTTGTAGTTCGCCAGTACGGCGAACTACAAGAACCATGAGGCCAGCGATGCGATGGAACGGAAGGTAAGTTGAGCATAATATGTGTACCTTCCGTTCCATCGCCGGCCTCCTGGGTCCTGTAGTTCGCTGGTATAAGATGTGTATCGGCATTCGGCAAGCATCGCGACGAGGCAGGAACTTCCCCTGTCAGTCGCTACTCAATGGCAGCATGCTGGCCAATCAAAGGCAAGCGGCTCCTGCCTTTGACGTCAGCACTCTAGCAGCTGAAGTTCCGGCATCGGTCGCGATAGTTACCCGATACACATCCTGTACCAGTGAACAGCAAGTCCCAGGAGACCGGCGATGGAACGGAAGGTAAGGTGAACATAATATGTGTGCGTTTGTGTGTAGAATGGCACAATAGAGGACCAGGATGGGACATTGAACAAGTTGTGGAACGAATTGTCTGCATTCCAATGATTAATCTTGCTTTACTGAACGAGTAACTTAGTTAACGAGCACACTCCCAGAACGGATTGTTCTCGTTAACCAAGGTTCCACTGTATGTATGTATGTATGTATGTGTGTGTGTGTGTGTGTGTGTGTGTGTGTGTGTGTGTGTGTGTGTGTATAATATATATGTATGTGTATAATATAGATATAGATAGATATCTATATATATAATTGCCTTATTCTGTCTGTCTGTCTGTCTGTCATGCTCCAAAATTGTGTCACCGTGACAGTGTCACCGTGACATGTCCTTACGGTGACACAAAGCTGATTGGCCGCTGGGCTCGCCATGGCCCCGCCCCCCCACACCGATTGGCCGCTCGCCCAGGCTGCGCCCCCACACGGATTGGCCAGCCGCTCGCCCAGCCTCCGCCCCCCCCCACAGATTGGCCTCTCGCCCCCGGCACCCTGCAGGCATTGGCAATTCGGCGACGCCACGCCCCGCCCCCCTCACGCAACGCACGTTAGCTCTGGCCCCGCCCACCTCCCCCCGCGCATTCCCCAAACTGACAGGGCTGTCACGGAGGTGAGTACTGTACTCCCCCCCCCCCCCCCCCCCCCCCCTCCCCGCGCATTCCCCGAACTGACACGGCTGTTAAGGGGGGTGAGTACTGTACTCCCCCCCCCCCCCCCATCCCCCATCCCCCGCTCGCACGGGAGTGGTGTGGGCTCCCGTGCGAGCGGGGGACGGGATACGTTGGCATGGTTACAAGCGCATCGAGGTCCTGTAGCGGCGGAAATCCACACGCACACACACACACACACATCAGCTCACACTCAATCTCACACTCACTCTCACACACACCTCACACACACATCACATCGCATCCACACACTCACAGCATCCGGCGATATCCCTTGCTTCTCGGCCTCGATACTGTGCTGTTGTGACCTTCCAGGACCTGACGGAGGATCACATGGCCAGAAGCATGTGGTATCTCCGGATGTTGTGACTGTGAGCGCGTATGTGCGATATCGTCAGTGTCTGTGTGTGTGAGTGTATGCGATCGGGTGTGTGTGTGTCGGGATCGGGTGTGTGTGAGTGGATGCGATCGTGTGTGTGAGTGGATGCGATCGTGTGTGTGAGTGGATGCGATCGTGTGTGTGAGTGTCGGGATTGGGTGTGTGTGAGTGTATGCGATCGTGTGTGTGAGTGGATGCGATCGTGTGTGTGAGTGTCGCCAGAGGAGGGGACAGAGAGGGGCTGAGGCTGGGGACAGAGAGGGGCTGAGGCTGGGGACAGAGAGGGGCTGAGGCTGGGGACAGAGAGGGGCTGATGCTGGGGACAGAAGGCTGATGCTGCGGGTAGAGAGGCTGATGCTGGTGCAGCATGGGGGATGGATTACAATGGGGGGTGCGCAGCATGGGGGATGGAGCACGTTTGGGAGTGCGCAGCATGGGGAATGGAGCACGTTTGGGAGTGCGCAGCATGGCGGATGGAGCACGTTTGGGAGTGCGCAGCATGGCGGATGGAGCACGTTTGGGAGTGCGCAGCATGGCGGATGGAGCACGTTTGGGAGTGCGCAGCATGGCGGATGGTGCACGTTTGGGAGTGCGCAGCATGGTGGATGGAGCACGATGGGAAGTGCACAACACACCACACACACACACACACACTGGGAACCACAAACAACTGCCCTACACAGACACCTACACACACAGACAACGCTGCACACACACAACACCCCAACACACAAACACTGCGGCACACACAAATATACGCACATACCGCACAACACACACATTGCACAAAACATACCTCCCCCCAAACACACCACACACACACCACAAACCGCGCAACACACAACGCTACAGACACACAGCGCTCCACAAACAACGCAACACACATACAACACCGCTCTCACCCCCGTCACACCAGACAACACCCAGAACATGTACAGCGCCTACACAAACACTTGGTAACTACACACAACATATATATATATAACAAAAATCATACATGAACTACACAATACGTAAATTCTAGAATACCCGATGCGTAGAATCGGGCCACCTTCTAGTATATTATATATATGCATGTGTGTAAGATATATTGTGTGTCTATGTATGTGTATATAATATATATATCTATCCCCCCCACACACATGTATTTGATTTTGTACATTTTATTGGCTGATGTATAGAAATGAATGCCCAGATGCATGTAAATGACAGGCATACAAATGCCCATCGATTACATAAGGATAACAGCAAAAATGAAACTTCATTTGTTTGTTTTTTTTTTGTTTTTTGTGTGCACGCATTGACTTTTATAATGGGCAAATATGGTACAAAATCTGATTAGACCTCATTCATACTTCTAATTTTTATTGGACCTAAAATCATGGATTGTTATGAATCGGTGTTTTAGGTCCAATTTTCATCAGTGTTTGGGCTGTTTTTACCATCGGTAATTTTCAGCGATCGTTACGTGTACTGTCTGTGATCAGTACAAGGTTACAAGGCCAGGTTGGGCGATGCGCAGTCCGGTCCGGGCATTACACCTCATGTACAGACTGTGAAGTACGCCTGTCTGCACCTGACCTAACACTGAGAGAAGGGAGAGCAGTGAGAGCCGTCAGATCCAGGTGCAGAGCTCTGATGGGTTTATCAGAATTTGTCGACCAGCTACATGGGTGAAGGAACGAAATCTCTAATGAAATAAAATGAATTAATGAATACTGTTTACAAAGTTGGCTTAAAGGGGTGTCCACTACTTTTACATTGATGGCTTATCCTTAGCATAGGTCATGAATGTCTGATCAGCTGGTCCCGGAGGCCAGTAGCAGGCAGCCGGGAATGCTCATGTCTTGGAGCTGCTCAGTCTTCTGATAGTGGCCAGGTACTGCACATCTGCCATGTATTCAGATCAATAGGAGGTGGATGTGCAGAACCTGGCCTTGGCTGCTATTGTTGAGGATAAGAATTGAGTAACCAAAAATACTTAACCCTAGAACGCGCAAGCAATTCAATCTACCATAGAAAACAAATGACCGAGGCCCCAGGTATGCGTTCTAGGGTTAATTCAGCCATTTCATAGACTAAAGGCCACTTTACACGCTACGAAATTGCTAATGCGATGTCGTTGGGGTCATGTAATTTGTGACGCACATCCGGCCGCATTAAAGATGTCATTGTGTGTGACACCTATGAACGATTTTGAATCGCCGCAAAAACGTTTAAAATCGCTCATCTGTGACATGGGGGTCCATTCTTAAATATCGTTGCTGCAGCGTGTACGCTGTAGTTGCTCCTGCGGCAGCACACATCGCTCCGTGTGACGCCGCAGGAACTAGGAACCTCACCTTACCTGCCGCCTGCGCCCGCAATGCGGAAGGAAGGAGGTCGGCGGGATGTTAGGTCCCGCTCATCTCCGCCCCTCCGCTTTGATTGGGCGCGACCGCTTAGTGACGTCGCTGTGACGCAGCACGGCCCACCCCCCCCCTAGAAAGGAGGCGGTTCGCCGGTCACAGCGACGTCGCAGAGCAGGTAAGTAGTGTGACGGGTCCGGGGCGATTTTGTGCGCCACGCGCAGCGATTTGCCCGTGTCGCACAACCGATGGGGGCGAGTACCCACGCTGTAAAGTGGCCTTTAGGTATGCAGTTTAGACTGATGCAAACTAACACACATCTTTATGCATGCTTTTGTTTTTTACTAAGAAATATATATATACAGTCATATGAAAAAGTTTGGGCACCCCTATTAATGTTAACCTTTTCTTCATCGTTCCTTATGGGAGACCCAGACCATGGGTGTATAGCTTCTGCCTCCGGAGGACACACAAAGTACTACACTAAAAGTGTAGCTCCTCCCTCCGAGCATATACACCCCCTGGATGACAAATCTAACCAGTTCAATGCTTTGTGTTCAGGAGGTCACACACACACATGCATCCTCTGATTTTTGATTTTTAAGATTTTTGATTTCAAAGATTTGGAAGAAAAGCGGGTCCAGTCTGGACTCCCGGCATGTCCCTTCTCACCCCACTGTGTCGGCGGTGCTGTTAAGGTTGACTTTACAAGGCTGGAGCCTTCACATGCCGCACTCCTTCACCATCCCCTGAGGCTCTGGCTTGAAGTGGTGAGCCATCACGGTTCTCTCTGCTGTGCAGGAGACCGGTCTCCATCCGCAGCCCTGTCAGGATCCTGCCGGACGGAGCGCTCACCCCCCCCCCCCCCCAGGGACTTGGCCCTGCGTCTCAAAAGCTAAGTATTGAGACGTTATTCAGGGGTCCCTTGTACATTTATTGAGGGGAGAGTGTGTTTGTTAACTTTGCTGTGATTTCCGGCCGGTTCTCTGGGTTTTTCCTGAGAACCGCGCCGAGGGTGCCTGCTCGTCGGCCGCATGTAAAAATCTAGGCCCCGGCTTCAGTTGCGGCCTACTTTCGTTTTCAGTTCCCCTGCATGTCACTCATGCAGGGGAACAGTGCGGCGCCGCCCACCGGCCGTTCAGCAGAGGGGAGGACACTCCTCTCTGAGGAGATGTTTCCCTCCCCTGTATCTCTCCTTGGCCCTCCGGTTCCCGCTCTTGGGCTAAACCACGCCCCCCCTCCTCACTCCGGCGCCATTTTATCAGCGTTCACTCACTGATCGGCGCTGGCTGCTGCAACTTCTGCATCACTGGGGGTCTGAGCTGTGGAATCCGGAGGGCACACAAAAAACGGTCTGGTAAGCCACAACCTCTGGTTGTGGGCTTTATTATACACTCTCAGGGGGTCATTCTAAAGGAGTGTATTCTTTACTGCACCTCCACCTCAGCAGCATGTCTCTCACTAGGAGCAAGTCTGCAAAGCTGTACTCTATATGCACTGCATGTCAGCTCATTCTGCCTGAACCGAGCACATATCCACATTGTGATGCCTGCTCTAACATGGTGGTGCCTCAGCCTGGAGCCTCCTTAGGGGTCCCTCCAGCTGCTCCGGCCCCGGTGGCTGAACCCCCGGCTTGGGTAGCATCTTTTTCCAGAGCTATCTCCCAGTCTTTTGCCGACTCCATGGGACAGCTGTCCCGGACTCTGATGACCATGCATCAGCCCCCTTCTCGGGACGCCTCTGCTGCTCTGACTCGCTCTGCAGAGCTAACAGAGCATGTTTTAGGACCCCGTCCTCCTAAACGGAGACGCAGGGACTCTTCTCCTTCCTCGTCCCACGGCTCTGATTCACGAGCTGAATTGCAGGGCGAGGAGGATACTTTTACTGTGGGCTCAGACGCTACCTCTATGTACCCCATTGATTTATCTGAGGGTGATGCGGATGTTAGTGACTTGATTGCATCCATCAACTCCGTACTGAACCTCAATCCACCAGTATCGGAGGAACAAGCCTCTCTGGTAGAAAAACACCAGTTTACCTCACCTAAGAGAGCAAGGAGTATGTTTTTTAACCACTCCAGTTTTCAGGCCACTGTTACCAAGCCCAGGGCCTGTCCTGACAAACGCTTCCCAAAGCGTAGTTCTGATGACCGTTTTCCCTTTCCACCAGAAGTGGTCAAGGAGTGGGCTCACTCACCGAAGGTAGACCCTCCGGTGTCTAGAATCTCAGCCCGGACAGTCGTATCTGTGGCCGATGGCACCTCTCTTAAGGATCCCACTGACCGCCAGGTTGACCTTCTGGCCAAATCTGTATATGAGGCGGCAGGAGCCTCGTTCTCCCCGTCCTTTGCAGCAGTGTGGGCTCTTAAGGCAGTCTCTGCTTCTCTGGCGGAAATACATTCCCTCGCCAGGGACTCTATTCCCGAGATGGTTGCCTTAACTTCCCAGGCTTCGGCTTTTTCATCCTATGCCATGTCTGCCATTCTGGAGGCTTCTCACCGCACGGCGGTGGCTTCCGCTAATTCCCTCGCGATCCGCAGGATCTTGTGGCTTCGAGAGTGGAAAGCAGACGCTTCTTCCAAGAAGTATCTTGCCCGGGCCTCCCCTTTGCTGGGTCCCGGCTGTTCGGTGAACAACTGGATGAAATTATTAAGGAAGCTACTGGCGGGAAGAGTACTTCCTTGCCACAAACTAAGACCAGGAAGCCTGTCCAGGGCAGGAACCAGTCGAGGTTTCGTTCCTTTCGTTCCTCTAACTGGTCATCCTCTAAGCCCTCAGCCTCGTCCACTAACTCAGCCAAGGATCGAAAACCCAGCTGGCGCGCGAAGCCGCGTCCTCAGAAGAACGGAGGAGCCGCTGCCACTAAGGCAGCCTCCTCTTGACTATCTGGCTGCGCCAGCAACGTCCTTGGTCGGTGGCAGGCTCTCCCACTTTGGCGACGTGTGGTTTCAACACGTCTCCAATCAGTGGGTGTGGGATATCATCTCCCACGGCTACAGGATAGAATTTTCTTCCAGCCCGCCAAACAGATTTTTTATGTCCACTCCCCCCTGCTCCAAAGCCGCCGCCTTCTCACAGGCCGTGGCATCCTTGCAGGCCAACGGAGTAATTGTTACGGTTCCCAACCCGGGAACGGTTCAGAGGTTTCTACTCAAACCTCTTTCTAGTCCCCAAGAAGGACGGTTCCTTCCGGCCCATCCTGGATCTCAAGCTTCTCAACAAGCATGTTCAGGTGCGGCACTTTCGCATGGAATCTCTGCGATCGGTCATTGCCTCAATGACCCAAGGAGATTTTCTAGCATCCATCGACATCAGAGATGCTTATCTGCATGTGCCAATTGCGGTTTCACACCAGCGTTGGCTACGCTTTGCAATCGGAGAGGAACATTTCCAATTCGTGGCTCTCCCCTTCGGGTTAGCCACGGCCCCTCGTGTGTTCACCAAGGTCATGGCAGCAGTGGTTGCAGTTCTGCATCTCCAGGGGTTGGCAGTAATCCCCTACCTGGACGACCTTCTAGTCAAGGCCTCATCCAGTGCAGACTGTCAGCGGAGTGTCTCGCTCACTTCTCGCCACCCTTGTTCAATTCGGGTGGCTTGTCAATCTGCCCAAGTCCACTCTGACCCCGACCCAGGAACTTACGTACCTAGGGATGCAATTCGAGACTCTGCCAGCACTTGTGAAGCTGCCCTTAGTCAAACAGCAGTCCCTTCATCTGGCGGTGCGTTCTCTGTTGAAGCCCGCCGTCATTCCATCAGGCACCTCATGCAGGTGCTGGGTCAGATGGTGGCGTCAATGGAAGCGGTTCCCTTTGCCCAGTTCCATCTGCGTCCTCTGCAGCTGGACATTCTCCGCTTTTGGGACAAGCGGACCTCTTCCTTGCACAGGCTAGTGGCTCTGTCGCCACAGACCAGGAGCTCTCTTCAGTGGTGGCTTCGGCCCCTCTCTCTGTCTCAGGGACGCTCCTTCCTAACTCCGTCCTGGGTGATCCTCACCACGGACGCCAGTCTCTCCGGCTGGGGAGCAGTATTTCTCCACCACCGAGCACAGGGCACTTGGACTCCGTCCGAATCAGCCCTCTCGATCAATGTGCTGGAAATCAGGGCTGTACTTCTAGCTCTCGTAGCCTTTCACCACCTGTTGGCGGGCAAGCACATTCGAGTCCAGTCGGACAACGCGACAGCTGTTGCCTACATCAATCACCAGGGCGGGACTCGCAGCCGCCTGGCGATGTTGGAGGTTCAACGCATCCTTCAGTGGACGGAGGACTCCAAGTCCACCATATCCGCAGTCCACATCCCAGGCGTAGAAAACTGGGAGGCAGATTATCTCAGCCGTCAAACCGTGGACAGCGGCGAGTGGGCCCTGCATCCGGCAGTGTTCCGGTCAATCTGCCGCAAATGGGGCACTCCGGAAGTGGATCTAATGGCATCCTGGCACAACAACAAGGTCCCGGTTTACGTGGCTCGCTCCCACGATCCTCAGGCCTTCGCAGCGGACGCGCTGGTTCAAGATTGGTCCCAGTTCCGTCTGGCCTACGTGTTTTCCCCCTCTAGCTCTCTTGCCCAGAGTCCTGCGCAAGATCAGAATGGAGGGCCGTCGGGTTATAATCCTTGCCCCAGATTGGCCCAGGCGAGCTTGGTACCCAGACCTGCTCCGTCTGTCCGTAGAAATGCCGTGGCATCTCCCGGACCGCCCAGACCTTCTCTCTCAAGGTCCGTTTTTCCGCCAGAATTCTGCGGCTCTCAGATTGACGGCGTGGCTCTTGAGTCCTGGATCTTGACGACTTCAGGCATTCCTTCCGCGGTCATCTCCACTATGACTCAGGCTCGGAAGTCTTCCTCGGCCAGGATTTACCACAGGACTTGGAGGATTTTCCTGTCCTGGTGTCGCTCTTCCAGCCATGCTCCTTGGCCGTTTTCTTTGCCGACCATCCTGTCCTTTCTACAGTCCGGTCTGCAGCTAGGACTATCCCTCAAGGGACAGGTCTCGGCTCTGTCTGTATTGTTCCAGCGGCGTATCGCCCGACTGGCCCAGGTGCGCACCTTCATGCAGGGCGCATCTCACATCATTCCTCCTTACCGGCGGCCTTTGGATCCCTGGGACCTTAATCTGGTCCTCACGGGCTTACAGAAACCCCCCTTTGAGCCTCTTGGGGAGGTTCCTTTGTTTCGACTTTCACAGAAAGTGGTCTTTCTGGTGGCCATAACTTCTCTCAGGTGAGTCTCTGATTTGGCTGCGCTCTCTTCGGAGTCACCTTTTTTGGTTTTTCACCAAGACAAGGTGGTTCTTCGTCCGACTCCGGATTTTCTCCCTAAGGTGGTGTCTCCTTTCCACCTTAACCAGGACATTTCATTGCCTTCCCTTTGTCCGGCCCCTGTGCATCGCTTTGAGAAAGCGTTGCATACTTTGGATTTGGTGCGGGCGCTCCGAATCTATGTGTCACGCACCGCCGCTCTTAGGCGGTGCACCTCTCTTTTTGTGCTAACCACGGGTCAGCGCAAGGGTCTCTCGGCTTCTAAACCGACCCTAGCTCGTTGGATTAGGTCGGCCATATCCGATGCCTACCAATGTTCTCAGGTGCCTCCACCGCCAGGGATTAAGGCGCACTCGACCAGAGCTGTCGGTGCCTCCTGGGCTTTCAGGCACCAGGCTACGGCTCAGCAGGTTTGTCAGGCTGCCACTTGGTCTAGTCTGCACACCTTTTCGAAGCACTACCAAGTGCATGCTCATGCTTCGGCAGATGCGAGCTTGGGCAGACGCATCCTTCAGGCGGCTGTCGCCCATTTGTGAAGTTAGGTTTTGCCTACTTCTCAGTTTTCTGTTTATTTCCCACCCAGGGACTGCTTTGAGACGTCCCATGGTCTGGGTCTCCCATAAGGAACGATGAAGAAAAAGAGAATTTTGTTTACTTACCGTAAATTCTTTTTCTTATAGTTCCGACTTGGGAGACCCAGCACCCTCCCTGTTGCCTGTTGGCAGTTCTTGTTCCGTGTGTTTTCACCGGCTGTTGTTGTAGACAGAGGTTCCGGTTATTCCGGGTTTTACTCTATCTCTACTTATGGGTGGATGTCCTCCTTCAGCTTTTGCACTAAACTGGTTAGATTTGTCATCCAGGGGGTGTATATGCTCGGAGGGAGGAGCTACACTTTTAGTGTAGTACTTTGTGTGTCCTCCGGAGGCAGAAGCTATACACCCATGGTCTGGGTCTCCCATGTCGGAACTATAAGAAAAAGAATTTACGGTAAGTAAACAAAATTCTCTTTTTTTCTTTATAACAATTTTGGTTTTTTGCAACAGCTATTTGTTTCATATATCTAATAACTGATGGACTCAGTAATATTTCTGGATTGAAATGAGGTTTATTGTACTAACAGAAAATGTGCAATCCGCATTTAAACAAAATTTGACAGGTGCCTAACTTTGGGCACCCTTATCAATTTCTTGATTTGAACACTCCTAACTACTTTTTATTGACTTACTAAAGCACTAAATTGGTTTTGTAACCTCATTGAGCTTTGAACTTCATAGGCAGGTGTATCCAATCATGAGAAAAGGTATTTAAGGTGGACACTTGCAAGTTGTTCTCCTATTTGAATCTCCTATGAAGAGTGGCATCATGGGCTCCTCAAAACAACTCTCAAATGATCTGAAAACAAAGATTATTCAACATAGTTGTTCAGGGGAAGGATACAAAAAGTTGTCTCAGAGATTTAAACTGTCAGTTTCCACTGTAAGGAACATAGTAAGGAAATGGAAGAACACAGGTATAGTTCTTGTTAAGCCCAGAAGTGGCAGGCCAATAAAAATATCAGAAAGGCAGAGTAGAAGAATGGTGAGAACAGTCAAGGACAATCCAAAGACCATCTCGAAAGACTTGCAGCATCATCTTGCTGCAGATGGTGTCAATGTGCATCGGTCAACAATAAAGCATACGTTGCACAAGGAGAAGCTGTATGGGAGAGTGATGCGAAAGAAGCCGTTTCTGCAAGCACGCCACAAAGAGTCGCCTGAGGTATGCAAAAGCACATTTGGACAAGCCAGTTACATTTTGGAAGAAGGTCCTGTGGACTGATGAAACAAAGATTGAGTTGTTTGGTCATACAAAAAGGTGTTATGCATGGAGGCAAAAAAACACGGCATTCCAAGAAAAGCACTTACTACCCACAGTAAAATTTGGTGGAGGTTCCATCATGCTTTGGGGCTGTGTGACCAAATGCCGGCATCGGGAATCTTGTTAAAGTTGAGGGTCGCATGGATTCAACTCAGTATCAGCAGATTCTTGACAATAATGTGCAAGAATCAGTGACGAAGTTGAAGTTACGCAGGGGATGGATATTTCAGCAAGACAATGATCCAAAACACCGCTCCAAATCTACTCAGGCATTCATGCAGAGGAACAATTACAATGTTCTGGAATGGCCATCCCAGTCCCCAGACCTGAATATCATTGAACATCTGTGGGATGATTTGAAGCGTGCTGTCCATGCTCGGCGACCATCAAACTTAGCTGAACTGGAATTGTTTTGTAAACAGGAATAGTCAAATATACCTTCATCCAGGATCCAGGAACTCATTAAAAGCTACAGGAAGCTACTAGAGGCTGTGATTTTTGCAAAAGGAGGATCTACAAAATATTAATGTCACTTTTATGTTGAGGTGCCCATACTTTTGCATCGGTCAAATTTTGTTTAACCCCTTCAACCCCAAGCCTATTTTGACCCTAAAGACCAGGCCATTTTTTGCAATTCTGACCAGTGTCACTTTATGAGGTTATAACTCTGGAACGCTTCAGCGGATCCCGGTGATTCTGAGATTGTTTTCTCGTGTCATATTGGGCTTCATGTTAGTGGTAAATTTAGGCCGATATTTTTTGCGTTTCTTTGTGAAAAAAACGGAAATTTCGCGAAAATTTTGAAAATTTTGTAATTTTCAAACTTTGAATTTTTATGCTCTAAAACCAACGAGACATATGACACAAAATAATTAATAAATAACATTTCCCACTTGTCTACTTTACATCAGAACAATTTTGGGGAAAAAAAAAAAAATTTAAGGAAGTTAGGGGTTCAAAGTTTATGAGCAATTTCTCATTTTTACAACAAAATTTACAAAGCCACTTTTTTTAGGGACCACATCACATTTGAAGCGATTTTGAAAGGTCTACATGACACAGAACACCCAAAAGTGACACCATTCCAAAAACGGCACCCCTCAGGCTACTCAAAACCACATTCAAGAAGGTTATTAACCCTTCAGGTGCTTCACAGTAACTAAAGCAATGTGGAAGGAAAAAATGAACATTTTACTTTTTGCAACAAAAATGTTAATTTAGCCTCAAATATTGCATATTCACAAGGGTAGCAGGATTAAATGAACCCCCAAAATTTGTTGGGCAATTTCTACTGAACACGCAGATACCTCATATGTGGCGAAAAACCACTGTTTGGGCGCACGGCAGGACTCGGAAGGGAAGGAGCGCTATTTGACTTTTTTTGAACAGAAAATTAGCTGGAATCGTTAGCCGCACCATGTTGCGTTTAGAGAGCCCCTGAGGTGCCGAAACAGTGGAGCTCCCCCACATGTGACCCCATTTTGGAAACTCGACCCCTCATGGAATTTATCTAGATGTTTATTGAGCACTTTGAGCCTCTGGGGGCTTCACAAAAGTTAATAGAGTTGAGCTGTGAAAATAAAAAAAAATTTTTTTACCACAAAATTGTTACTTCAACCAGGTAGCTTTTTTTTTCACAAGGGTATCAGGAAAAATTGCACCATAAAATGTATTGTGCAATTTCTCCTGAGTACACAGACACCTCATATGTGGTGGAAATAAAATGTTTGGGCGCACAGCAGGGCTCGGAAGGCAAGGAGCGTCATTTGACGTTTCAAACGCAAAATTGTCTGGGATAATTGGCGTATTCCATGTTGCGTTTGGAGACCCCCTGAGGTGCCGAAACAGTGGAGCTCCCCCACATGTGACCCCATTTTGGAAACTAGACCCCCATGGCATAGAAAAAAAAAGCCAGCGGCAGATATGGGGGGGGGGGGGGGCGGCAGATGGGGCGGCAGCAGATGGGGGGGCAGAGGCATATAAAGGGAGCATCTGTGATTGTGAGACGGTGGCTGGGATAGGGTGGGGGCGGATGGGAGAGGGCGCAGTGGATGCAGGAGCGGCAGAGGATGGGGGGAGGGGGGTTGGGGGGATGGGTGGGAAGGGGAGTGGGAGGTGAGATTGGGGATAGATACCCTACAGGATGGATCTAGGCCTGCTGGATCACAGGAGATGAAGGAGGCAGCAGATCGGGGAGGGTGAGAGGTGGGGGAGGGAGCGCAGCGCAGATCACGGAGGAGACAGGTGAGCAGAGCACAGATCACGGAGGAGACAGGTGAGCAGAGCACAGATCACGGGGGTGAGAGGTGAGGGAGAGCGGACAGCAGATCACGGGGGTGACAGGTGAGGGAGCACAGATCACGGGGGTGACAGGTGAGGGAGCACAGATCACGGGGGTGACAGGTGAGGGAGCACAGATCACGGGGGTGACAGGTGAGGGAGCACAGATCACGGGGGTGACAGGTGAGGGAGCACAGATCACGGGGGTGACAGGTGAGGGAGCACAGATCACGGGGTGACAGGTGAGGGAGCACAGATCACGGGGGTGAGAGAGCGCAGATCACGGGGGAGACAGGTGAGCAGAGCGCAGATCACGGGGGTGAGAGGTGGAGGGAGAGCGGACAGCAGATCACGGGGGTGACAGGTGAGGGAGCACAGATCACGGGGGTGACAGGTGAGGGAGCACACATCACGGGGGTGACAGGGGAGGGAGCGCACATCACGGCGGTGACAGGGGAGGGAGCGCACATCACGGCGGTGACAGGGGAGGGAGCGCACATCACGGCGGTGACAGGGGAGGGAGCGCACATCACGGCGGTGACAGGGGAGGGAGCGCACATCACGGCGGTGACAGGGGAGGGAGCGCACATCACGGCGGTGACAGGGGAGGGAGCGCACATCACGGGGGTGACAGGGGAGGGAGGACACATCACGGGGGTGACAGGGGAGGGAGGACACATCATGGCGGTGACAGGTGTGGGAGCACACATCACGGCGGTGACAGGGGAGGGGGCGGGTAGCTGACCACGGGGGTGAGAGGTGGGGGGAGCGTGCAGCACATCACGGAGGGGAGGGGGCGAGCAGCACATCACGGAGGGGAGGGGGCGGGCACCGATCACGAGGAAGAGGGGCCGGGCAGCAGATCGGAGGGAGCGGTGGCACTATGACAGATGGAGGACAGGGATCGTGCAGCACATCACGGAGGTGAGGAGGCGGGCAACGATCACGAGGGGTGAGGGGCCGGGCAGCAGATTGGGGGGAGCGGTGGCACTGTGGCAGATGGAGGGCGGCGGCGGCAGCGGATCGGGAGGTGTGGGGGTGAGGGTGCGGGCAGGAGATCGGGGAGACAGGTGGCAGATCGCGGAGGGCAGCGTCGGCGGATCGGGACGCTTTTCGCCGGTTTCATACAGTGCAATGGCAGCGCGGCAACTTCCGGGTCCCATGCTCCGGTCTCATAATAGCATGGGACCGGAGCTTGTCGCCCTGCTATTGCACTGTGTGCTGATGGGGGCGGTCACCGGCAACAGGTCCACTGTGATTGGAGAAATCGGTCACAAGGCCGATCTCTTCAATCAGAGCTACTGGAGCTGGGGGAGGGTGATCCAGTGAGGTCACCCAGCTCCAGCCAATGGCCAGTGCTACAGCTGCACTGGCCAGGGCTGGATTTCAATGTTTCAGTCATTTTAAATGGCTGGAACATTACAGTGGCTGTGATTGGTTGAGCGGCGTTCGTCAGCCAATCACAGCCTCCGTAGGTCCGGGGAGGAGGCACCACCCCTCCTAAGGTCAGGAACAGGTCCCCTCCTCCCCGAATCTGCGGTTTATGTTAACATATTGCAGTCACCGGAGGCTCCGGTGCCGCGATTCCGCCATGACTGAAAGATCCGTCCTTGGTCGTTAAGGCCCAGGGCACAAGGACGGATCTTTCCGTCCATGGTCGTGAAGGGGTTAAATGCGGATTGCACATTTTCTGTTAGTACAATAAACCTCATTTCAATCCAGAAATATTACTGAGTCCATCAGTTATTAGATATATGAAACTAAAATAGCTGTTGCAAAAACCCAAATTGTTCTAAAGAAAAAAGGCCAACATTAATAGGGATGCCCAAACTTTTTTCATATGACTGTATATATACACACACATACTGCATATTCAGTGTTTTTTCCTTAATACAATATATATAAGCACATGTAACCTAAAGATGGCGGCCACATCCTGTCTACACCCAAGTTGATGAACAAAGGAGAATTCCTAAAGTTTGGACTGCCCAATCCAGCAGAGACTATGCAAATTCCTATACGTCCTGAGCCCCTACCTGCAATACTTGATTGGACTATAATCTAGTATACACCTATACTATAATAAGCTTTGGTTTGGAAATAAAGAGCAGTTGGCGTCAGTCGTGAGAGAGTCATAATTGGTCTATTCAATTATTATCTATCTCATGTGCACACACCACATTCTATATAATTTTTACATGGCAGTCAGACCTTAAGAGATCCATTGTAATCTCACCTCAACACTATCACAAGACAGAGTAGATTCAGAACTGAGCATTTCCAGCTGCATGCCAGGGCGCAGAATAGCTGGTCGGCGGGGGTACCGGATGTCTGACCCCGGTTGATCAGACATTGATGACCTATCCTAAGGATATGCCATCAATGTAAAAGTAGTGAACAAGAAAAATAGCAAAAAGAGCACTAAATATCCTCCACAAGTTAGAGTACTCACAGCAGGATAAGGCAGTGGTGAACTGCTCAGGCCAAGAAAAACTAATGCACTGACAGGATGCAGCGAAACCCCCAATAGATGGAGATATTCGGGTGCTAGAGGAGCAAATCACTCACACAACTCCAGAATATGGAGGGGGCGATTGCTGGATGGTAAAATTGTGCACTAGTGGCTTGCATAGGGCTCTGTTCACACTTACAGGTACATAGTAACCTAGTCAGCAGCCTATTACACGGTTGTGATGGTGGAATATTGTGGATTGTGTACCATTTTGTGTGGGTTAATGTTTGGGCGTGGTTCACTGTTCATTCTGTGTTCCTTGTGTGTACATTGTCCCATTTGCAGGTTTAATGCCATCCCTGCCAGCCTTTTGTTCCTAAGTCGGGGGAGGGGGGAGTGAGATCCACCTAAACTCTCTGCTTGCCTGAAGAATTGGGCAGTCTGTTTGAGAACTTGAAGCAAGAAGGATTGATCCTCTGGGAGAAGCTGGGACTTCTCAGAGAGACGGGGACATTTATGCCACTACTGGATAATTTTACCCTCTTATTTTGTGGATTATGTTATGGACCATTTGCTTTGCTTGGAATAAATGCTCGTTGGATTGTACCGCCATCTCTCGCTCTGTTGATTGTGTGATATGGGAGAAGGACCCCGTGACACATGCCCATACTATTCGATCAGGCGGGCTGCCTGGTTCTAGTGTGCACTATATAGGGACGGAGTCTCCAATATGCAAGTACCCTCCATATTCTGGAGTTGTGTGAGTGATTTGCTCCTCTTGCACCTGTGATGCCTCCATCTATTGGGGGTTTTGCTGCACCCTGTTAGTGCATTAGTTTTTCTTGGCCTGAGCAGGTCACCACTGCTTTATCCTGCTGTGAGTAAAGTAGTGGACAACCCCTTTAATTTTGCATTTAGAAAGCAAATGAACTTCCACAAAAATATCAGTATGTGGCCATTAAAGTCCTTTCTTTTCCTGATGTTTAGGTGCAGTACCTGTTCCGAGCCTTCTGCAGGTTACGTCCTGGTATTTCCATATTGGCTCTGCACGGAAAACAGCAGCAGATGAAGAGGATGGAAGTCTATAACGACTTTGTGAGAAAAGAGGCAGCCGTGCTTTTTGCCACAGACATTGCGGCCCGGGGGCTCGGTATGTAACGTCACAGCGATAGGAGCGATTATGGACGTAATACTCTGTATAAGATATGGAGAATATCGGCTCAGATATTCTTTCTCTAAACTTTATCTTTCTAGCTCTTGCAAGACTACAATTCCCAGCATGCCTTGACGTTGCAGGGTAGTCTCGATAATGTAATTTTGCCGCAGCTTGGAAGGGACGGGTTGGAGATAATTGTTCTAAAAAGTTATTGTCCTAACTAAGATTAATATGTCTGGTCACCAAGAGGTAGTCTTTTTTTAGCAATCCCTCAGATGTTTGCAGGATGGCTTGTCCTTGCGTCATACCTCTCATATCCGTAATGCAAAGTATCACAGCGTTGTCCTATTCACTACAATGGGACAACACCGAAATAATCTGCACATGTCAGCTGCCGCAATGGGGAGAGGTTGTAGGGGTCACATGCAGATACTTCAAAACAGCCGATCAAAGGGTTTTCTAAGCTTTGATGTTAGCTTTTATGTCCAAAGACGACGCAAAACCAAACGTATGACCCGACATATTTTTGGTAAAAATAAGATATTGCCTATCCACAGCTTCTTGATAATTTGGTGTGGGTGTGGGGTATGGCTGCTGAACTTCTTCCCTTGAACTCCCCCACTAGAATAGTGCACCGATAGCGGGCTTTACACACAGCGCCATCGCTAGCAATATTGCTGGTGAAAGCACCCGACCCCGTCGGTTGTGCGTCACGGGCAAATCGCTGCCTGTGGCGCACAACATCGCTAGGACCGGTCACACGGACTTACCTGCCTAGCTGTGGCTGGCGAACCACATCCTTTCTAAGGGGGGCAATTCGTGCGGCGTCACAGCGACATCACCTGGCAGGCGTCCAATAGAAGCGGAGGGGCGGAGAGCAGCCGAAAGAAAGTGATGCCCACCTCGTTGCCGGAGGACGCAGGTACGGTGTTGTTCCTGGGGTGTCACACGTAGCGATGTGTGCTGCCTCTGGAACGACGAACGACCTGCGTCCTGCAACAGCAATGATATTTGGGATTAGAACAACGTGTCAACGATCAACGATTAGGTGAGTAATTTTGATCGTTAGCGGTCGTTCGTACGTTTCACACGCAACGACGTCGCGAACGAGGCCGGATGTGCGTCACGAATTCCGTGACCCCAACGACATCTCGTTAGCGATGCCGTTATGTGTAAAGCCCCGTTATGCCTCCCATGTCTGGATGGTTTGCAGTGCGCGTGCTCCATTTGTTCTTTGCAGTCTCATACAGGATGAATGGAGCGACAGTCGAGCATGCGCACTGCTCCTCCTTTTAGACATGAATTTGGGGGTTGTCCATTGAAGATAAGTTTTCACTAGAGATGGGCGAGCACTAAAATGCTCGGTCCTCGAGTTGATCAGGTCAGAAGCTCTGAAAACGCTCACCCCGAGTATAATGGAAGTCAATGATTGGGCAGTTCGGCTCACTGTCCACATACAGACAGCCATAAACGGAGCATTTTTGGGGGGGAAGCGGGCTGTATTTTTTTCGTTTGACACATTACATCTGAAAATGTTGCTTTAACCCCAGTGAGAGCCGTTCAGAGACAGTGACTGGCTGTCCCTTGCGTGACTGAGCACATCATGCAGTGAAGCGAGCCTGTGCATTGTGGCTGATGTTTCACAGATGACACATCCAAGCACCTGAGATACTCGGCTGATCTCTGCGAGCACCCCAATGATTGATCGGGTGCTGAGCAGTGCCGAGCACGCTCGTTCTTCACTAGTTATTACCTATGGCAAAAAAAAGCAACAAAAAGAGAAGTTAGAGCTCCCCATAACTTCAATATATGTAAAGCAACAAGAGGGCAACTGATGCAGTGAGCCCAGGCCAAGAAATCTGCACTGACAGAGAGCAGCCAAACCCTTCACTAATGATGGAGGCATCACAGGTGCAAGGTAAAGCAATCACTCACACGCTACCAAACATGGAGGGGGTGATGCTAGATGATAACATTGCACACTAGTGGCATGCATAGGGCGCTGTTCACACGTGTATGTGCACGGTGTCCGGCTAGCAGCCTATTAGTGACGCCCATACTATTCGATCAGGCGGGTTGCCGAGACACTTCCTAAGTGCAGCATACAGGGGCTCCAGTATACACGGCCTGTATTAAGAGGCCTGGCTCCATCCTGTATAAAAGTGTGCAAAAAATATACAGTACAGACCAAAAGTTTGGACACACTTTCTCATTCAAAGAGTTTTCTTTATTTTCAGGACTCTGAAAATTGTAAATTCACATTGAAGGCATCAAAACTATGAATTATCACATGTGGAATGAAATACTTGAAAAAGTGTGAAACAACTGAAAATATGTCTTATGTTCTAGGTTCTTCAAAGTAGCTGCCTTTTGCTTTGATTACTGCTTTGCACACTCTTGGCATTCTCCATGAGCTTCAAGAGGTAGTCACCGGAAATGGTTTTCCAACAGTCTTGAAGGAGTTCCCAGAGATGCTTAGCACTTGTTGGCCCTTTTGCCTTCACTCTGCGGTCCAGCTCACCCCAAACCATCTCGATTGGGTTCAGGTCTGGTGACTGTGGAGGCCAGGTCATCTGGCGTAGCATCCCATCACTCTCCTCCTTAGCAGATAGCCCTTACACAGCCTGGAGGTGTGTTTGGGGTCATTGTCCTGTTGAAAAATAAATGATGGTCCAACTAAATGCAAACCGGATGGAATAGCACGCCGCTGCAAGATGCTGTGGTAGGCATGCTGGTTCTGTATGCCTTCAATTTTTAATAAATCCCCAACAGTGTCACCAGCAAAGCACCCCCACACCGTCACACCTCCTCCTCCATGCTTCACGGTGGTAACCAGCCATGTAGAATCCATCCGTTCACCTTTTCTACAAAGACACGGTGGTTGGATCCAAAGATCTCAAATTAGGACTCATCAGACCAAAGCACAGACTTCCACTGGTCTAATGTCCATTCCTTGTGTTCTTTAGCCCAAACAAGTCTCTTCTGCTTGTTGCCTGTCCTTAGCAGTGGTTTCCTAGCAGCTATTTTACCATGAAGGCCTGCTGCACAAAGTCTCCTCTTAATAGTTGTTCTAGAGATGAGAAGGTGTGTCCAAACTTTTTGTCTGCACTGTATATCAAATATATATGAGGTATCGGTTTGTATCTTGGCCAAAACACATAAGCTTGCAATCTAATGTCAAGGATCCTCATGTTTGCAAGTCCCTACACTGATAAATGACAAAAAAGCAACTAAAAGAGGAGTTGGAGCTCCCCCATAAGTTTATTTTCTGCAGTATATAAATTGCATTCTGTCAGTGCATTACATTCTTTAGCCTGGGCTGACTGGATCAGTTGCCCTCTAGTGGCTGTAAGTATAGTCATTACCTATCCATCGGAGAGGTCATAACTTATAGATCAGTTGGGGTCTGACTGCTGGGACCTTCACAGTTCGGTAGAACAGGACGACAATTTTGGCCTTTAACCCCTTAACGACCGTGGGCTGTAATATTACGTCCTAGCGGTCAGTGTGTTACTGCCCGTGGTCTGTTCCTGGCAGCATGCAGCGATCGACGCACATCTCAGCTGATTTTCACAGCTGAGATGTGTGCCTGCCAGGCATGAGCAGAATCGTTATCTGCCCGTGCCGTTTAACCCCTTATATGGCGCTGTCAATATGTGACAGCGCCATTAAAACGGAATCTGCGGTAAACATTTACTTACCGGACGATACCGGAAGTCACGTGACGTGATCACGTGACTTCCGGTGGTTGTCATGATAGCACAGGGTCATGTGATGACTCCTGTACCGCACATGAACTACTTTCAGTTTAACTCTGCCCGGAGCCAAGTGAAGCAGAAAATGAGCATATCTGCTGTTTACAGCTGTGTAGCTTTGATCAGCAGATAGGGCAGAGCGGTTGGATTGTTGATCCATATAGCCCCCTAGGGTGACTAGTAAAATAAAAATAAAAAAAAGTTTTTAAAAAATTTAAAAAAAACAACAAAAAACCCAAGTTCAAATCACCCCCCTTTTGCCCCATTGAAAATTAAAGGGTTAAAAAAAGAAAAAATATTCACACATTTGGTATCATCGTGTTCAGAAATGCCCGAGCTATCAAAATATAAAATCAATTAATCTGTTCAGTAAACTGTGTAGCGGCAAAAAAATTCCAAACCGCAAAATTACGTTTTTTTGGTCGGCACAAATTTTGCTCAAAATGCAATAACAGGCGATCAAAGCGTAGCATCTGCGCAAAAATGGTACAGTGAAAATGTCACGGGAGGAATTTTGGGTCAAGACTGCTAATGGAGTCTTCGTTTAGGATCCAGAGACGGTGCCCCATTAATGCTGTATACCAGTGCCGATATATATCAATGTATATAAGACAAAGAACACACAGACAACATGCTCTCTCCTTGAGTCAGCAATACCCACTGAGCTCATTATTATATTGAAAGAAACTTAATTATTACAGAAGGCACCTTCGGCCTTGAAAATGATACTGAATTTATGGGAGTGTCACTCCCCTATTTCTCCCAGCAGATGTTCATTAAAACATTCTTTCTATGTGGACACTACTGATAAGAGTTTGTAGCTTCACATTTTGGCTTCATTATCTTTGGTTAACCCCTTCATGACTATACAACTTTAAATTATACTATAGGTCTGTGCAATGGCTACATAGACAGACAGACAGATAATTTTGCATCTACATCTAGATTTTGATTTAGTTATATACACACATATTCTTATTACGTTTAAACAAACAAACTATAGCTCAGTGCCACCTCCACAGTCCGCCCTTTAATAAAATATCTGTGAATATTATTAACCTTAAATTTAAAAATTTTCCCCATTTAGATATATTTTATTATTTGGGACTTATTTGTAACCTATTGCCCTTGGGACTTTAATTATATCTATATCTATATATGCGGGCTTTTCATGAAATCGGTTGTTTAATTTAACACTACAGGCTTTAGCTCCCCCCTTAAGTACTTATTTTTATTTATTAAACATAACTTTATGATTTATAGGGGCTATTAGAAATGGCGTTATTACTCTCATTAGGGCACATTATCCTGATTAAGAAAAATTGACTCTAGACCTTATTTAAAAACTAGCACATAATTAAAAAAAACAAAAAAAAAACAAAAGGACATTTGGAAATTGTCCATGGTTCTTCTTTCCGGATATGAAACAAAAAGGAGGATGCTTAGTCAGTGATAGTCCACTTAGGGCCACTTTGTGAACCTGGATAATCTGCTCTTGATAAAAAAACAACAAAACATGATGAGGCTTCATGTATACAGTTTGTGGCACAGACTTGGAAAAACCTTCTTCTGGAATAATGGGTTGAATAGCGTCCGCTTTCTGCTTCGGTTGTGTCGGGTCCATTGGTTTTTGAGATGTGACGTCAACTCGCGTGTCACTGCCAGTGCTCAGCAGACTAAACCGGAAAGACATCAGCATGATGGAATAAACTCTTCCAAAACTTTTCCCGAGATGAGAGAATCCATAGCTGGCATTTTATATTAAAGAAAATCACTGAATATATTCATATGAGTTAGTAGGAGACAAAAGCATTTGTAAATGGTTAGATTACATTAACCAAACCACATTTTTGGGTCTATGAAATGGCTGAATTAAGTAGTTTAGATTACTCAATTCGTACCCTTAACAGTCCCCCCTTGACTTACTTCTGCCATTTCTAAATACTAAGGGTACTGTGTTCCCTTAGGAAAAGAGGAAGAAAGATCTGTTGGGAAATCCTGCCTGACTGAACGTTGAGGCATGGGTGGAGAGGGGAATGGGATTTCTTCATCGGTTTGAGACCAAGGACCCCTAGGCGAGTCCTCACCCTTTGTAGTTGGACTTTCCCATGTCTCAAGGTTCTCTAAGTCCTCTCTTCTAACTGTTTCGGCAATGATGGTTTGGGACTGTACAGGTTTTTTGTAAAGGATAAATATAAGCAGGACGCTCAGTGCAGCTTCGGTGGATCGACCCTTCTGCAATGCGGGGCGTGAATCTATGCTGTCCTGCCGTTGAGCTTTATCGAAATTTCTGTGTCCTTTTAGGATTAATCAGTCTCCTGACCGAAAACCATATACTACTAACTCTGATTTAAGATCTGGAATTAGAAAATACACTTGTTTATTTCTCTAATTAGTCAATCATATAAAAATTATACATGGTTTGCGCTAGACCAAAGAAAAACATTTTACATTGGAACCTGTTTATTACTAAAGAGAAACACAACACACACTAAAGAGAAATACAACACGCATTAATTTACAACTTATCAGTTTGTTTGTTTTTTTTTTTTTTTTTACATACCACTTGCATTATGTGGACTTTCAGCAATGACGTCGTTTTCTGCACTGGAATGCCTCTGACCAGACCTGGAAAGAAATCTACACAACACGCACAGACTTGCATACAACGTGCTCATGATATACATCTATAATCAGTTTGCAGTCTCTAAGAATGGGTAGAGCAGGTGCAGGGTGTTTCTACGGACTCTTTACAGTTTTTCCTCATTGTTTTAAAAACGTGCTTCACAAGACTGGGTGAGTTTATCTACCTGGGTACTGAACCCTGGCGTCACCAAAGCTCACACTGATATCCAACTTTCACAGATGTTAGTCCATGTTACTTGGGCCATCATTAAGAAGAGATCTCATGGCAGAGAAAGCTTACCGCCCTTCATCCACAGACCTTCCTCAGTCAGCCGGCTCCCTGCGTCTCGCACTCCACTCCTTGTTGATTCGCTTGTTCCTGTAGGGATTTAAGAACACAAGGAGTGACAGAAGTCACTGACGTGACAAATGTCACCGAGGCATGGTCTCTATGCATGGTAAAGGACTCCTCAACTCTAGGCCCGTTCTCTGCTTCTTGGTCAGCTGCACCTGTGCAGGGATCTCCATCCGATTCCATCAACTCAAATCTAGACTTTCTTTTCGGCGTACCTAGCTTATTTGACAACAGGAAAGATCTACATCCTCCATACATTTTGACTATCTTACCTACCTCTGCTCCACCCATCTAGAGAGGCACTTACGTCACTTCCTTTCGTACCGATAGGAGGGGAGAGAGTGGCCTAAATTTAGACTACCTCATGTTGTGTAAACTGTGACATATCCAGTGCAGAATCGACCACCATCTGGTTTCATCTATAAAAACAAAAACTAAAAGAAATATAGATTAGATCATTCCTATAACAGACATATATTCCTACATTCATAATAATCCAATAAACATGACATAACTGTTGCAAAAGAAAGGCCAGCTTTAAAGCCTGCTTTAAAGCCTATCCAATATATCTGCTGCTGGAAAAGTGCAATAGATATCTACTTCCTCCCTTTTTATATACTACTTTGGCAAAATATATAGATCTATAACAGTAAACAATAAGATTAACCAACAAATAAATATAACTTATACTCTACTGGGAAATTTTGAAACCTTACAACAGGGTTCATAGATATTCTATATCTACAAAAAAAAGGAAAATAATCAATATTGGCAGTTTGTATGCAAAAATAATAGAAAACAAAAACATAACCATAAAAACAAAAAAAACTAATTTGTATAATTTAAAAAATATACTTTTCCCTGCAAAATTAATTTCATTATTTAAATAGCAGCAGAATACTATTGATAATCTCCTATGAAATTTTGAACTCTAAGGATAAAACAAAATCCACTCCACCAGCCGGAAAAAGCACTGGTTAGTACATAAGACAGAAACAGCTTTGTAAATCTGCTGAAACTACTTTTTTTTTTTTTTTTTTACAACTTATAATAACTAGCAGCATACTGTATACCCTCCCACACATCCCTGCAGGAGTGCGAGAGCATCATTAAAATTGATAGTTTGGGACTGGAAGTCACCAACAAAAGCAAGCAGTCCGGGGCTCCCCCCTGTGTCATTAGGGAAGGTTGGGGCAGACTCCTGGGTGCAGCCGGACTGTGGGCAGTATCTTGGGAAATCTCCTGGGACTGATTTAAAGGGATACTATGATATTCTGGGAAAAGGCACACCTGGCTTCAGGTAGATCATTACTGAATCTACAGGGAACACCTTTATTGTAAATTTATGTGTTGCAAGTTTTGGCTACGGTTTTGAGGGTACCTGGCCAAACACTGAGATTTGGGGGCATGACACTTTCTTTGATAGTGACCAAACTGACTACAACGCCAACAATTCTGTTGCTGGCTCTGCTGGTTTTGTTGATTGGGAGCTACGTATATGGGGTTTGGGCCCTGTCGGGGCATGGGCTGTGGCGGGGGCTGCACCGGCGCGGTTGTATACACAAATTGATCTTGAGCCCATCTTTTTAAAGCGGCACAATACTGTTGTCCACTTTAAAAAATAGTGTCATCAGTGCCTGGGTGCATTGTGAGATGGGGCTCCATTAAGGGCCAAAAACTGTCTCCTGCTTTTACTTTGGTGAGATTAACAAGGTCCTTCCGGGCAGCTGAGTATAACTGATGGACCTGTAGCATCTTCCTATAAAATCGCATAGGGTTAATTTTGGGATCTGGCAGGCAGGGGATTAATGCCGCTGACTGGGTGGGGTTGAAAGGCACATATTTAAATGAGGGCTGTTCCTCGTCAGGTTCGGGGTAAGGCTCACTGTGTCCTAAGGGAAAAAGGGGGATCCAAGGGGAGGGGATTGGTAATTGGGGAGAGTGACGGCAGACTGGCCGGTAAGGGGAGAGACGGCATTGCAGGTATGGGAGGGAAAAGGTGTATGGGTGTGGAAAGGGTTAAGGGATGCTGTCTAGTGACTGCAGCATCTGTGAATATCTCCGGGACGGGGAATAGAATGGGGATGAGGTTGTGGGGCAGCAAAAAAACAACCTGTCGGAGGACCCTCAGATCTGTCCTCAGACTCGGGTAACATATAGAAAAACACAACATCTCCTCGCTCATCCTCTTCTTTGACCTCAATATATCTTTCTGATAGCAATGCCTGCGATATTCTGTTAAACAATTCAGCATCAATCAACAAATACTACTCTGGAAATCTCCGGTGCACGGTGCACGTTACACAGCTGAACTCTCCAGCACGTGCCCCTCCCTAAGGAATGCTTACTAAATCCATTCTGTGAATCCTCAGCTTTCTTAACCTTGTCTTCTCCGTTCTAATACAAGTAAAATATATCTTTGTACCGTGTTAGCCAGTAGAGATAAAAAAATTGTTTAAAAGAACAGAGTCCTCAGTGGTTGATAGCTTTTAATGGCTAACTGAAAAGATGGTAACTTCTCCGTTCTAAACATTTTTGCTATCTTGGTGGTGTCTGGATTACACTAATATAACCATGCGGTGAGCGTTAGAGTCCGGCCGGCACCTAAGGCTACACCTCTATACTAGCTGGCAACTCCTCAGCTATATAGTAATAAGGGTATCCCGTGATATGGAGGAGGGGTACAAAATGTATTCCCTCCGGACTTGATCAGCTGCACCAAAATTAATGTCCTAATCCCTATCTTCAGCCACGGGAACCCCCCCGCGTCTTTAATTACAGACCGGGTCAGTCTAACTAGCTATATCCAGCCACCACCGTCTTTCCTGCCCTAACAACCGTCATCTGGATCTCGTGTGACACTCGATCCACACCTCAGGGCTGGGATCGCGCTCTGAGCTCCAGCGGGCACTACCCCTGAGTCACAATCAGGTACCTTTTAACACCGATAAGGACACACAGCCCGTCACTCCCTCCTCTCCAAGAACAACCACAACGGCAGTGAATACAAAATATGTAACACTTACCGAGGGTTGTAGGTGATCAGCCTGGTTGGAGCGGAGGGAGGTCTCAGTCCGTGACATCCAAACGATCGGTATTTGCAGGTCGGTAATGCGTCCTTGAAGGAGCTCCACGTTGAGTGCGCCAAACTGTCAAGGGAGGAATTTTGGGTCAAGACTGCTAATGGAGTCTTCGTTTAGGATCCAGAGACGGTGCCCCATTAATGCTGTATACCAGTGCCGATATATATCAATGTATATAAGACAAAGAACACACAGACAACATGCTCTCTCCTTGAGTCAGCAATACCCACTGAGCTCATTATTATATTGAAAGAAACTTAATTATTACAGAAGGCACCTTCGGCCTTGAAAATGATACACTGAATTTATGGGAGTGTCACTCCCCTATTTCTTTGTCGCTCCTAATTGGGAGACCCAGACAATTGGGTGTATAGCTACTGCCTCCGGAGGCCACACAAAGTATTACACTTAAAAGTGTAAGGCCCCTCCCCTTCTGGCTATACACCCCCGCGTGGGATCACGGGCTCCTCAGTTTTATGCTTTGTGCGAAGGAGGTCAGACATGCACGCATAGCTCCACTGTTTAGTCAGCAGCAGCTGCTGACTATGTCGGATGGAAGAAAAGAGGGCCCATACGGGGGCCCCCAGCATGCTCCCTTCTCACCCCACTTGCGGTCGGCGGTGTTTGTTAAGGTTGAGGTACCCATTGCGGGTACGGAGGCTGGAGCCCACATGCTGATTCCTTCCCCATCCCCATTAGGGCTCTGGGTGAAGTGGGACTTGACCGGTCTCCGGGCACTGAGACCGTGCTCCATCCACAGCCCCTGGAGGATCTGCTGGATACGGAGCGGAGTTTCCTCAGGGACAGGACCCTGCTTCATTAAGGTACTCCGTGTCCCCGTGCTACCGCACGCACACTGCAGCATTGCTGGGTGTGTTAGTGCGCCGGGGTAAACAGCGCTGCTGCGCTTGTGCCGTTACTCACTACAGCTCTGCTGAGTGAGGAGACTTAGTACGATCGGCCGATCCGGCCGCTGGGGTCAGTGTTTACTGCGTCGCGGCTGAGATTTGTGGTGCGCCGGGGACTTCCGCGCTGGCCGTGCATATATGACGGCCGCGCTAGATTACTACAGTCCCCGGCTTTTGTGGCCTAGTTCGTGTCGTTCCCGCCCCCAGACCTGCCAGTCAGGAGGAGGGCAGGACGCTGTACAGACCAGCAGCGCTAAGAGCTGGAGTCTGTTTTACATACTCCAGCCCTCACACTAGGCACAGTGGGACGCAGTTTCCCGCACTTTTGTTTGTGGCACGCCCACGGTCCGCCCCTCTTCACAGGACGCCGGCAGCCATTCCTGCCTGCACGCTGAGCTGCAGAGGGGAGGCTGGGAGACCCAGACAAGGGATTCTACGACCTCACACCCGCTTTTCAGCGGGCGGTAAGCAGCCCTCAAGGGCTCTCCCCCACTTGTGCCATAGTGTACTTTGTATTTTGTGCTGGCAATACTTTACACTGTACGGTCGCTGGTGATTTTCTGCTATATACCCTCCTTAGATTTCTCAAGGAGACAACAGCATGTCGTCCGCAAAAAGCAAAAGTGCCAAGGCACGGACTTTATATGCTGCCTGTACCGCATGTGGGGCTGCTCTACCGGCAGGTTCCACTGACCCCCATTGTGTGCAGTGCTCGGCCCCTGTGGCAATTGCTCAGCCGGGGCCTCTGCTAGAGGTGACCCAGGGAGAACCACCTGTGAATGCTGTCCAGGTGACAGGGACGGAGTTTGCAGCTTTTGCTGACAGATTGTCTATGACTATGTCTAAAATTCTTGAAACATTGCAGTCTAGACCAGTAACTCAGACCATGGGCACTGTTGGTTCATTGCCCCCTGGTCCCCCTCAGCTGGAACACTTCCTAGCTCCGGGGGTGTCACATGCACCCCAGGGTGACGGCTCTGACTCGGACGACAGTCCCAGACAACCTAAGCGGGCTCGCTATGAGCGACCCTCAACTTCATCACACTGGTCAGGGTCCCAGCGGGACGACTCTCTGTGTGATGAGGCGGATGTAACTGATCAGGATTCTGATACTGGGGCCGCTCTCAATCTAGATACCCCGGATGGTGACGCCATAGTGAATGTTCTTATAGCGTCCATCAATAAGATGTTAGATATTTCTCCACAAGTTCCTCCTGCGGAGGAGGCAGCTTCACAGCAGGAGAAATTCCATTTCAGGTATCCCAAGCGTAAATTAAGCACTTTTCTGGACCACTCTGACTTTAGAGACGCAATCCAGAAACACCACGCTTATCCAGATAAGCGTTTCTCCAAACGGCTTAAAGATACGCGCTATCCTTTTCCCCCTGACGTGGTCAAGGGCTGGACACAGTGTCCCAAGGTGGACCCTCCAATCTCCAGGCTTGCAGCCAGATCTCTAGTTGCAGTGGAAGATGGGGCGGCACTTAAAGATGCCACTGACAGACAGATGGAGCTCTGGTTAAAATCCATCTATGAAGCTATTGGAGCGTCGTTGGCGCCAGCATTCGCAGCCGTATGGGCACTCCAAGCTATTTCAGCTGGCCTTACACAGGTCGACACGGTCACACGTACATCTGCTCCGCAGGTGGCACCATTGACCTCTCAAATGTCTGCATTCGCGTCTTACGCGATTAATGCTGTCCTAGACTCTACGAGCCATACGGCGGTGGCGTCAGCCAACTCCGTGGTTTTACGCAGAGCCCTGTGGTTGAGAGAATGGAAGGCAGATTCTTCTTCCAAGAAGTGCTTAACCAGTTTGCCTTTTTCTCGTGACCGATTGTTTGGTGAGCGTTTGGATGAAATCATTAAACACTCCAAGGGTAAGGATTCAGCCTTACCGCAACCCAGACAAAACAAACCCCAACAGAGGAGGGGACAGTCTGGTTTTCGGTCCTTTCGAGGCTCAGGCAGGTCCCAATTCTACTCATCCAAAAGGACTCAAAAGGATCAGAGGAGCTCAGATTCTTGGCGGACTCAATCACGCCCAAAAAAGCCAGCCGGAAGAACCGTTACCAAGACGGCTTCCTCATGACTTTCAGTCTCCTCTCTCCGCATCCTCGGTCGGTGGCAGGCTCTCCCGCTTTGGCGACATTTGGCTGTCACAGGTCAAAGACCGTTGGGTGAGAGACATTCTGTCTCACGGGTACAGGATAGAGTTCAGCTCTCGTCCTCCAACTCGTTTCTTCAGAACTTCTCCACCGCCCGACCGAGCCGATGCTCTGCTGCAAGCGGTGTCCGCTCTAAAGGCGGAAGGAGTGGTGACTTCCGTTCCTCTTCAGGAACAAGGCCACGGTTTTAACTCCAATTTGTTTGTGGTGCCAAAGAAAGACGGGTCGTTCCGTCCCGTCCTGGATCTAAAGCTGCTCAACAAACACGTAAAAACCAGGAGGTTCCGGATGGAATCTCTCCGCTCCGTTATCGCCTCAATGTCTCAAGGAGATTTCCTAGCATCAATAGACATCAAGGATGCTTATCTCCACGTGCCGATTGCACCAGAGCATCAGCGTTTTCTACGCTTCGTTATAGGAAGCGAACACCTGCAGTTCGTAGCTCTACCTTTCGGGCTGCCGACAGCCCCTCGGGTCTTCACCAAGGTCATGGCAGCAGTAGTAGCAGTCCTGCACTCGCAAGGTCACTCTGTGATCCCGTATTTAGACGATCTACTTATCAAGGCACCCTCTCAAGAGGCATGCCAACACAGCCTGAACGTGGCACTGAAGACTCTCCAGAGTTTCGGGTGGATCATCAACTTTTCAAAGTCAAATCTAACCCCGACCCAATCACTAATATATCTTGGCATGGAGTTTCATACTCTCTCAGCGATAGTGAAACTTCCACTGGACAAACAGTGCTCGCTACAGACAGGGGTGCAATCTCTCCTGCAGGGCCAGTCGCACCCCTTGAGGCGCCTCATGCACTTCCTAGGGAAGATGGTAGCAGCAATGGAAGCAGTTCCTTTTGCGCAGTTTCATCTGCGTCCATTACAATGGGACATTCTCCGCCAATGGGACGGGAAGTCGACGTCCCTCGACAGGGAGGTCTCCCTCTCTCAGGCAGCCAAGGAATCTCTCCGGTGGTGGCTTCTTCCCACCTCATTGTCAAAAGGAAAGTCGTTCCTACCCCCATCCTGGGCGGTGGTCACGACAGATGCGAGTCTATCGGGGTGGGGAGCAGTGTTTCTCCACCACAGGGCTCAAGGTACGTGGACTCGGAAAGAGTCCACCCTTCAGATCAATGTTCTGGAAATCAGAGCAGTCTATCTTGCCCTACAAGCCTTCCAACAGTGGCTGGAAGGCAAGCAGATCCGAATTCAGTCGGACAACTCCACAGCGGTGGCATACATCAACCACCAAGGGGGAACACGCAGTCGGCAAGCCTTCCAGGAAGTCCGGCGGATTCTGACGTGGGTGGAAGACACGGCATCCACCATATCCGCAGTCCACATCCCAGGCGTAGAAAACTGGGAAGCAGACTTTCTCAGTCGCCAGGGCATGGACGCAGGGGAATGGTCCCTTCACCCGGACGTGTTTCAGGAGATCTGTCGCCGCTGGGGGATGCCGGACGTCGACCTGATCGCGTCACGGCACAACAACAAAGTCCCGGTTTTCATGGCACGGTCTCACGATCACCGAGCTCTGGCGGCAGACGCCTTAGTTCAAGATTGGTCGCAGTTCCGGCTACCGTATGTGTTCCCACCTCTGGCATTGTTGCCCAGAGTGCTCCGCAAAATCAGGTCCGACTGCCGCCGCGCCATTCTCGTCGCTCCAGACTGGCCAAGGAGGTCGTGGTACCCGGATCTGTGGCACCTCACGGTAGGCCATCCGTGGGCACTACCAGACCGTCCAGACTTGCTGTCTCAAGGGCCGTTTTTCCATCTGAATTCTGCGGCCCTGAACCTGACTGTGTGGCCATTGAGTCCTGGATCCTAGCGGCCTCAGGTTTATCTCATGAAGTGGTTGCCACCATGAGACAGGCTAGGAAGCCATCCTCCGCCAAGATCTACCACAGGACGTGGAGGATATTCCTATCTTGGTGCTCTGCTCAGGGAGTTTCTCCCTGGCCTTTTGCATTGCCTACTTTTCTTTCCTTCCTGCAGTCTGGGTTGGAAAAAGGTTTGTCGCTTGGCTCCCTTAAAGGTCAAGTCTCCGCGCTATCCGTATTTTTTCAGAAACGCCTGGCGCGACTTCCTCAGGTACGCACGTTCCTGCAAGGGGTTTGTCATATCGTCCCCCCTTACAAGCGGCCGTTGGAGCCCTGGGACCTGAACAAGGTTCTAATTGCTCTCCAGAAGCCGCCTTTCGAGCCTATGAAGGAGGTTTCCCTTTCTCGTCTTTCACAGAAAGTGGCCTTTCTAGTGGCGGTCACGTCTCTTCGGAGAGTGTCCGAGCTGGCGGCGTTATCATGCAGATCTCCATTCCTGGTGTTTCACCAGGACAAGGTAGTTCTGCGTCCAATTCCAGAATTTCTTCCCAAGGTGGTATCTTCCTTTCATCTCAATCAAGATATCACTTTACCGTCTTTGTGTCCGCATCCAGTTCACCAATTTGAAAAGGGTTTGCATTTATTGGATCTGGTGAGAGCACTCAGGATCTACATTTCCCGCACGGCGTCTCTGCGCCGCTCGGATGCACTCTTTGTCCTTGTCGCTGGTCAGCGTAAAGGGTCGCAAGCTTCCAAATCCACCCTTGCGCGGTGGATCAAGGAACCAATTCTTCACACCTACCGTTCGGCTGGGCTTCCGATTCCATCAGGGCTGAAGGCCCATTCTACCAGAGCCGTGGGTGCGTCCTGGGCATTACGGCACCAGGCTACGGCTCAGCAGGTGTGCCAGGCGGCTACCTGGTCGAGTCTGCACACTTTTACCAAGCATTATCAGGTGCATACCTACGCTTCGGCGGATGCCGGCCTAGGTAGACAAGTCCTTCAGGCGGCGGTGGCTCACCTGTAGGAAAGGGCTGTTTGACGGCCCTATCACGAGGTATTCTTTTACCCACCCAGGGACTGCTTTTGGACGTCCCAATTGTCTGGGTCTCCCAATTAGGAGCGACAAAGAAGGGAATTTTGTTTACTTACCGTAAATTCCTTTTCTTCTAGCTCCAATTGGGAGACCCAGCACCCGCCCTGTTTTCTTAGGAAGTTTGTTTTTTTCGGGTGCACATGTTGTTCATGTTGAACAGTTCAGTTCTCCGAGGTTGTTTCTCGGGTTGAATTTGTATTTAAAACAGTTATTGGCTTTCCTCCTTCTTGCTTTTGCACTAAAACTGAGGAGCCCGTGATGCACGGGGGGGTGTATAGCCAGAAGGGGAGGGGCCTTACACTTTTAAGTGTAATACTTTGTTTGGCCTCCGGAGGCAGTAGCTATACACCCAATTGTCTGGGTCTCCCAATTGGAGCTAGAAGAAAAGGAATTTACGGTAAGTAAACAAAATTCCCTTCTTCTCCCAGCAGATGTTCATTAAAACATTCTTTCTATGTGGACACTACTGATAAGAGTTTGTAGCTTCACATTTTGGCTTCATTATCTTTGGTTAACCCCTTCATGACTATACAACTTTAAATTATACTATAGGTCTGTGCAATGGCTACATAGACAGACAGACAGATAATTTTGCATCTACATCTAGATTTTGATTTAGTTATATACACACATATTCTTATTACGTTTAAACAAACAAACTATAGCTCAGTGCCACCTCCACAAAAAATGTCAGCTCGAGACGCAAAAAATAAGCCATCACTGAGCCATAGATCCCGAAAAATGAGAACGCTACGGGTCATGGAATATGGCGTAAAACGTGCGCCACTTTTTTCGGATAAACTTCAGATTTTTTTTTTTAACCTCTTTATATAAAAGTAAACCTATACATGTTTGGTGTCTACGAACTCGCACCGACCTCAGTCATCACACCCACACATCAGGTTTACCATATAGTGAACACAGTGAATAAAATATCTCAAAAACAATAGTGCGATCGCACTTTATTTGCAATTTGTCCGCATTTGGAATTTTTTTGACGTTTTCCAGTACACCATATGGTAAAACTTACGGTTTCATTTAAAAGTAAAGCTTGTTCGGAAAAAAATGAGCCCTCACATGACCATATTGCCGGAAAAATAAAAAAGTTACGTCTCTCGGAAGAAGAATGGCGGAAAAAAAAACGGAAAGCGAAAAATCGACCTGTCGTGAAGGAGTTAACAATGGTGCGGCAGTCTGCACTCTCGACCTCTGCTACATTTGTTTCCTGCGGGGCTGCCGAGAGCGCTGTGCTCTGCAGGTAGGAGGTCATTTTGTTACCGGTATACACCTTGAATGGCTGCTTGGTTTTCTGCTCTTACACGGTAAATCCACATGCAAAGGACAATATATCTGTGCGGCCCTATACAAGTCAATGAGCTATTCACACATTTGTGCTCCAACTAAGAAAAACGCACTGGTGACCTATCCTAATATATAGAAATTGTTTTTGTTTTTTGTTTTTTTTTTTAATTTTTTTTTTTTTTTTTGCTTTGTTCATTTTTTTTCCCCCTGCAAAATTTGTAATGGCCATGTGTATACAAGGCCATAAGATAACGGAACCAAGCTATGTAATGTTTCTATGACATGCAGGTAATCTGTGCTGAATGGTATATACTATTCTCTTCTGTGCACACAATGCAGGCGGCTTTCATACAAGACATTTGTTATTATTAACATTGCTCTGGAGATTATGCGCCTCCTCAATACTTTTAGCTGATACTGTCATATTTACCATATATACAGTTAGGTCCAGAAATATTTGGACCAGCTTTTACGTTTGAGTTTTTTACCAAAACACATTCAAGATGGTAATATAATTAATATGGACTTAAAGTGCAGAATCTCTGCTTTAATTTGAGGGTATTCCCATCCTAATCAAAGGAAGGGTTTAGGAATTACAGCTCTTTTAATTTGCAGCTGCCTCTTTTTCAAGGGATCAAAAGCATTTGGACAATTATCTCACAAACATGGGCTGTGCCCTCGTTAATCCATCATCAGTTTAGCAGTAAAAAGGTCTGGAGCTGATTCCAGCTGTGGTGTTTGCAGTTGGAAGTTGTTGCTGTGAGCCCACAACATGCGGTCCAAGGAGCTCTCAATGGAAGAGAAACGGAACATCAATGGCTGGAAAAAAAGAAGAAACCTGTCAGAACAGAAATGTTAAGAGCGAGCAAAGCAACAGAGCACTGGTGAGCTTGTGAACTCAGAGGCCTGGACACCCATGGAAGAAAACAGTGGTGGATGATCGCAGGATTCTTTCCATGGTGAAGGAAAACCCCTTCACAACATCCACCCAAGTGAAGAACGTGCTTTAGGAAGTAGGTGTTTCAATATCTACGTCTGCAAGAGAAGACTTCCTGAGAGCAAATACAGAGGGGTCACCACAAGTGGAAACCATTTATCAGCCTAAGGGTACAGTTCCACTTGAGGATAGCTTCTGCGAGAGCATTGGAAGCGATATGCTAATGACTCTGCTATGAGCGTCAGCCGAGGGTCATGTGACTGTGATCTGATCTTGCGATTGGGTCACAGCTGCGGAGAAGAGGGAGGGAGCACTTTCTCACCATCTCCTCCCCGGCCTGTCTCTGCGTACATTACACTTCAGTCGGCTGACATGCGAGTGCAGTGCGATGTTTCACACACTCCCATAGACTTGTATGGGGGTGTGTGAGCCGAGACTCGCTGCCAAACGCCGCATGCTGTGATTCATTCCGCAGGCCGCTATGGCATGAGATATCAATCGCAGATGGACACTGCCCCATAGTTTTTGCAGTAGAGTGAGAGCAATCTGATGTTTTATTGGGTTACACTCATCCGTGCAAAACGCAAGTGGAACCGAGGCCTTAAAAATAGGCCAGATTAGGCTTTGTTAAGAAGTATCTGAAGAAGCCGCCCAGTTCTGTAAAAGCATTGTATGGACAGATTAAGCGAAGATTAACCTGTATCAGAATGATGGGAAGAAGAAAGTATGGAGAAGGCTTGGAGAGCCTCATGATCCAAAGCACAGCACATCCTCTGTAACACATGATGTAGTCGGTGTGATGGCCAGGCATGTATGGCTTCCAATGGCTCTGGGGCGCTAGTGTTTATTGATGACGTGACTGAAGACAGAAGCATCCGGATGAATTATGCAGTGTACAGGGCGAGACTTTCTGCTCAGATTCAACCAAATACAACAAGATTGATTGTACGGTGCATCACAGGACAGATGGACAATGACCCAAAACATCCTGCGAAAGCAACACAGGAGAAGGCAAAGACGTGGAATATTCTGCAATTGCGGAGTCATCACCAGATCTCAACCCCATCGTGCTGCATTTCACAAGCTTGAGACAAAGATCCACAATCTACAACTGAAGTCAGCTGCAGTAAAGGTGGCAAAGTCTCACTGAGGAGGAACCCAACGTTAGTGATGTCCATGGCTTCCAGACTTCATGCCGTCACTGCTGCAAAGGATTCTCTATGAAAAACTAAAAATCAACATTTTATTCATGGTAAATTTGTCCAATTACTTTTGAGTCTCTGAAATGAAGTAGCTTTGTAGAAAATGGCTGCAGTTCTTAACTCTTAACAGGATTTTTTTTTTCAACCCCCTTTACTTAAAACCTGAAAGTGTAAACTTCAGTTGCATCTCAGTTGTTTCATAATTAACCAAAAATAGTGTCCTGCAGAGCTGAAATCACGAAGATTCGGTCACTGTTCAAATATTTCCATACTGAACTGCAAATGTGACTCAGATGACAGATTCGCTGCCTTTGCACTATGGCTTTGTATGATGCACATACATTGTGGATCTTTCTGTTTTCTATATTTCCTTTTTTTTCCCTTAGATTTCCCGGCAGTGAACTGGGTGCTGCAGCTGGACTGCCCGGAGGACGCCAATACTTACATTCACAGAGTCGGGCGAACCGCACGGTGAGTCTTACTTAGTATCTTTATTGGCTGTGGCTCATAACCTCATGTACTATAAATGTCTGTGTCTGGTATTAAGTCCGGGGCACATTTTTACACATTTACAGGCTCCAAAGCTGAAATCGTCCATGATTTATTAAGGTCTGCTTAAGATGACTTTCGATGATTTAAATTCTGGAAAGTTTCTAATATTCTGCACATTAACCTCTTAAAGGAGCTGTGCCATGAACAATCGTACATTTTAATTAAAGAGGACCAACCACCAGGATTTTCCTATATAAACTAAAGCCAGTGCTACACGGGCACTATCATGCTGATTCTATACATACCTTTAGTTGTGAGATCGGATGTATAGTATCTGAAATACAGGCAAGTAAAGTTTGTGAAATGCACTGTTATTTTATTGATAGCAGCTACCGAATATCTAATAGGTGGATTGAGTTTAATTTAATAGCTAATTATTCCCGCTCATGCCCGTCTGTCCCCTCCCCGTCTGCCGCCCCCCCTGTCTGCCGCCCCCCTGTCTGCCGCCCCCCTGTCTGCCCCCCCCTGTCTGCCCCCCCCTGTCTGTCCCCCACCCCCCCGTCTGTCCCCCACCCCCCGTCTGTCCCCCACCCCCCGTCTTTCCTCTTGCTCCCCGCCCCGTCTTTCCTCTTGCTCCCCGCCCCGTCTTTCCTCTTGCTCCCCACCCCCCATCTTTCCTCTTGCTCCCCGCCCCGTCTTTCCTCTTGCTCCCCGCCCCGTCTTTCCTCTTGCTCCCCGCCCCGTCTTTCCTCTTGCTCCCCGCCCCGTCTTTCCTCTTGCTCCCCGCCCCGTCTTTCCTCTTGCTCCCCGCCCCGTCTTTCCTCTTGCTCCCCGCCCCGTCTTTCCTCTTGCTCCCCGCCCCGTCTTTCCTCTTGCTCCCCGCCCCGTCTTTCCTCTTGCTCCCCGCCCCCCGTCTTTCCTCTTGCTCCCCGCCCCCCGTCTTTCCTCTTGCTCCCCGCCCCCCGTCTTTCCTCTTGCTCCCCGCCCCCCGTCTTTCCTCTTGCTCCCCGCCCCCCGTCTTTCCTCTTGCTCCCCGCCCCCCGTCTTTCCTCTTGCTCCCCGCCCCGTCTTTCCTCTTGCTCCCCGCCCCGTCTTTCCTCTTGCTCCCCGCCCCGTCTTTCCTCTTGCTCCCCGCCCCGTCTTTCCTCTTGCTCCCCGCCCCGTCTTTCCTCTTGCTCCCCGCCCCGTCTTTCCTCTTGCTCCCCGCCCCGTCTTTCCTCTTGCCCCCCGCCCCGTCTTTCCTCTTGCCCCCCGCCCCGTCTTTCCTCTTGCCCCCCGCCCCGTCTTTCCTCTTGCCCCCCGCCCCGTCTTTCCTCTTGCCCCCCGCCCCGTCTTTCCTCTTGCCCCCCGCCCCGTCTTTCCTCTTGCCCCCCGCCCCGTCTTTCCTCTTGCCCCCCGCCCCGTCTTTCCTCTTGCCCCCCGCCCCGTCTTTCCTCTTGCCCCCCGCCCCGTCTTTCCTCTTGCCCCCCGCCCCGTCTTTCCTCTTGCCCCCCGCCCCGTCTTTCCTCTTGCCCCCCGCCCCGTCTTTCCTCTTGCCCCCCGCCCCGTCTTTCCTCTTGCCCCCCGCCCCGTCTTTCCTCTTGCCCCCCGCCCCGTCTTTCCTCTTGCCCCCCGCCCCGTCTTTCCTCTTGCCCCCCGCCCCGTCTTTCCTCTTGCCCCCCGCCCCGTCTTTCCTCTTGCCCCCCGCCCCGTCTTTCCTCTTGCCCCCCGCCCCGTCTTTCCTCTTGCCCCCCGCCCCGTCTTTCCTCTTGCCCCCCGCCCCGTCTTTCCTCTTGCCCCCCGCCCCGTCTTTCCTCTTGCCCCCCGCCCCGTCTTTCCTCTTGCCCCCCGCCCCGTCTTTCCTCTTGCCCCCCGCCCCGTCTTTCCTCTTGCCCCCCCATGTCTGCAGTATTTGTACCTGTGCCACTAGGGCTCAGTTGCACTCACTCTGCACCTGCTCAGTGCATCCTCTGCACCATGTTGTAAGAGGGAAAACCTGCACTTGGCTCACACAGGCTCTACTTACATCTTAAGCTAGGTTCATACACTGCGTTTTTTTGACGCTGCGTTTTTGTGCGTTTTTTGCGGCAAAAACTGCACAAAAACACACCCGTGGCAAAAAACGCACGCGTTTTGCCGCGATTTGGTGCGTTTTTTTGCTGCGTTTTGCTGCGTTTTTGCTCACTGCGTCTTTTTGCGTTTTTTATCAGTGAACAAAAAAAAAAGGTCTGATGTCATTTCCTTCTTCAATGTGTTCTTCATTCTCCACTAGTGTATGGAGAAGAGCAGACAGCTGCAGAACTACAAGGCTCAGCATACTCCATCCAATAGTGTATGCAGGAGAGCAGACAGCAGCTGCAGAACTACAAGGCTCAGCATGCTCCATCCAGGACTGTATGCTTGAGGGAGAGTCAGGGGGAGCAGACCTACAAGGCTCAGCATCCTCCATCCAATAGTGTATGCAGGAGAGCAGACAGCAGCTGTCGAACTACAAGGCTCAGCATCCTCCTTCCAGGACTGTATGCAGGATTTCTTTGCCCCCCCCCAAACAAAAAAAATGACGTTGGCTTCGCCATATTTTTGTATGCTAGCCGGGTACAGCAGGCAGGTACGGGCTGCCCACAACCCCCAGCTGCCTATTTGTACCCGGCTGGGAACCAAAAATATAGGGAAGCCCTTTTTTTTTTTTAAATTATTTCATGAATTTCATGAAATAATTTAAAAAAAAAATGACGTGGGCTTCGCCCAATTTTTGAGTCCAGCCGGGTACAACTAGGCAGCTGGGGATTGGAATCCACAGTGCAGGATGCCCATGCTTTCTGGGCACCCCCGCTGTGAATTGCAGTCCCGCAGCCACCCCAGAAAATGGCGCTTTCATAGAAGCGCCATCTTCTGGCGCTGTATCCAACTCTTCCAGCTGCCCTGATGCCGGGTGGCTCGCTGGGTAATAATGGGGTTAGGGCTAGCTGTATAGCTGGCCCTAAGCCCGAAATTCATGGTGTCACGCCAATATTAGACATGGCCACCATGAATTTCTAGTAAAGATATAAAAAAAACACAACACACAGAAAAATATTTTTATTAGAAATAAAACACAACACAATTAGTGACTCCATCTTTATTGAAATAAACCCCCCCCCCTCCGCAGTAATCCTGGGTCAGGGTCCCGCGCCGTCCAATCTGGATCCAATATCATCTGATCGGTTTGCTGGAAGGCAAAGCGATCAGATGATGTGTCAGGATCAAGTGCCTGAATCACATCACACATCAGCTGATTGCATAAAAGCCGATTATACAATCAGCAGATGCATCGGTGCAAAAAAAAAAAATAATACTCACTTATGTGCTGATTACCGGCAGCTCCTGGAGCGATGGGGCGGGAGTCTGATCCCGTCCGATCGCTGCAGCAGCTGCCGGTAATCAGGGATGAAGTCTCCTGACGCATCCGCTGATACCTGTCGGGCGCCTGCGTCACCGCGATACTTACGATCACCTGATGCATCAGGTGACTGCATCAGGTGATCCATCGCCAGGTCCTGCATCCATCGGAGGTTTCCCGGCCGTCTGCACACAGCCGGAGCGGGGGTGGCGATACCGTGAGAGGAGATGGGAGCGGGCATGGCACCGGGAGGCTGCAGACAGGTGAGTATAACTTTTTTTTTTTTCTACTGTTAACTTTTGTTTTCGCAGCTGCTTCCACCTCCCGCCCAGACATGGCGCCGCACGGCAGCATTCATGCACAGGACAGGAGGTGGAAGCGGCGGTGACGGTACCGGGAGGATTCACGCTTCTGTATATACTGACAGAAGGAATCCTCTTCCTGTAAACGTCACTTTTCTACCCACTTCCTGCGTTTATAGCTGCGTTTTTGGTCTTAGGAACGCACCAAAACGCAGCTATTTGCGTTTCTCATTGCGTCTTTCAACATCCCATTGCACTCAATGGATGAAAAGCGCAGTGAAAAACGCGGGAATAATGGACATGCTGCGTTTTTGTGGCACCACAAAAACGCAGCTGAAAAAAAAACGCTGTGTGCAGACAGCAAAAATGAAAACTCATAGACTTTGCTGGGGAAGCAAAGTCCTGCAGTTTTGAGGCCAAAAATGCACCCAAAAACTGCGCAAAAACGCCGCGAAAAACGCACTGTGGGAACTTAAGGCCCCGTCACACTAAGCAACATCGCTAGCAACATCGCTGCTAACGAACAACTTTTGTGACGTTGCTAGCGATGTTGCTGTGTGTGACATCCAGCAACAACCTGGCCCCTGCTGTGAGGTCGTTGGTTGTTGCTGAATGTCCTGGGCCATTTTTTAGTTGTTGCTGTCCTGCTGTGAAGCACAGATCGCTGTGTGTGACAGCGAGACAGCAACAACTAAATATGCAGGCAGCAGGAGCCGGCTTCTGCGGAGGCTGGTAACCAATGTAAACATCGGGTAACCAAGAAGCCCTGTCCTTGGTTATCCGATATTTACCTTTGTTACCAGCCTCTGCCGCTTTCACTGCCTGTGCTGCCGGCTCCTGCTCTGTGCACATGTAGCTGCAGCACACATCGGGTTAATTAACCGATGTGTGCTGTAACTAGGAGAGCAAGGAGCCAGCGCTAAGCATTGTGCGCTGCTCCCTGCTCTGTGCACATGTAGCTGCAGCACACATCGGGTTAATTAACCGATGTGTGCTGTAACTAGGAGAGCAAGGAGCCAGCGCTCAGTGTGCGCTGCTCCCTGCTCTCTGCACGTGCGGTGGTAACCAAGGTAAATATCGGGTTGGTTACCCGATATTTACCTTAGTTACCAAGCGCAGCATCTTCCACGCGGCGCTGGGGGCTTGTCACTGGTTGCTGGTGAGCTCACCAGCAACTTGTGTAGCGACGCTCCAGCGATCCCTGCCAGGTCAGGTTGCTGGTGGGATCGCTGGAGCGTCGCAGTGTGACATCTCACCAGCAACCTCCTAGCAACTTACCAGCGATCCCTATCGTTGTTGGGATCGCTGGTAAGTTGCTTAGTGTGACTGTACCTTTACCCTTATCCTGTTCTTTGCCAACTTGTGCATAATCTCCCATAGTTGATTACAATTGAATAGTATAGCTACCATTTGAATGCTAATCACTCCAGCGATCTCTTGTTATGTTAATCATACTGTTCACATACACAGTGTATGTAGGGGGGGGTGGACTGGACCTCCCTATGGAGAGGCAGTGCTGGTCATCCCATGTGTGTGCAGAGAAGACCAAAAACTTCCCTGCTTCCAGCCTCTCTCACATTTTAAAGGGAACCTGTTACCAGATTTGACGACTATAAGCTGTGGCCACCACCAGTGGGCTCTTATATACAGCATTCTAACATGCTGTATATAAGAGCCCAGGCTGAGCTGTAGAACATAAAAAACACTTAATACTTACCTAGGGGGTGGTTTTATGGGGGTTGCTGCTTTTCCGTCTGGTGCCCCCTCTCCTCTGCCATCGCCGTCTTCCTTTTACCCAGCCCAGTATGGATGACACGTCTGTCATCCACACAGGCCGACATTGCGCTCCTTCACAGGCGCACTTTTATCTGCCCAACTCAGGGCAGATCAATGTACTATAATGCGCAGGCGCAAGGAAAAGTTACAGACCGCGCATGTGCACTACAATACTTTGATCTGCCCCCAGCAGGACAGAGAGAAGTGCACCTGTGCAGGAGCGCAATGTCTGCCTGTGTGGATGACGTAGGACGCGTCATGTACACGGGCCTTAGAAGGACGTCTATCACCACAGAGAGGAGGCTGAACCGAGAGCAGCGACACCCATCGGACTGGACTGCTTCTTAGGTAAGTAGGAAAAGTGGTCATACAGAGCGGCCTGGGCTCTTATGTACAGTATTCTATAACGCTATATATAAGAGCTCACTGGTGGTGGCCGCAGCTTATAGGGGACAAATCTGGTGACAGGTTCCCTTTAAACAAGGTTGATTTGAACATTTACTTCTTTCTGTCCTTTTATAAACCACAATAATAACAATATTAATAATAATAATAATAATATGGCATTTTTAATCGCATATATATTGTATGCAAATTATTTATGTAAATTACACTATACTTCCTGTTTCCAATGTGTGCACTGCTTGAGAAAGGTTCTTGGTGAACTGAAACATCACTGTCACATTAATGGGCCATTAAAGGACATCACCTTTGCAGCAGAGTGCTGCCTCCATCTTTTTTTCACTGTATAGCAGTAGAGGAAGCTACTTGGTAGGCTTGGCACTCACAGCGACGACGTGGAAACCAAAGTGCTGCTGTAATCTTCTATTTTAGATACCGGTCCATTTTTAAATGATATATAACAGTTTTGCAGCCCCACGCGGGGACACTGGCGGCCCCGCGGGGACACTGGCGGCCCCACTGGCGGCCCCCCATTCGGCCCCACTGGCGGCCCCCCATTCGGCCCCACGCGGGGACACTGGCGGCCCCCCCCCTCCCCCACGCGGGGACACTGGCGACCCCACGCGGGGACACTGGCGGCCCCTCCCCCACACGGAACACTGGCAGGCCCCCCATTCCCCCCCACGCGGGGACACTGGCAGGCCCCCCTTTCCCCCCCACGCGGGGACACTGGCGGCCCCACGCGGGGACACTGGCGGCCCCACGCGGGGACACTGGCGGCCCCACGCGGGGACACTGGCGGCCACTGTGGAGGTCGACTTGTTTGTTCTAATATAATAAGAATATCTGTGTATATAAATAATCAAAATGCAGATGTAGTTGTATAATTTTCTGTTTGTCTATGTAGCCATCGCATAGACCCATAGTATAATTCAAAGTTGTATAATCATGAAGTTAACCAACGATGATGAAGCCTGAATGTGAAGCTGTAAAAGTGTTATCAGTAATGTTCACATAGAAGGAATGTACGGGAGGCAGGCAATGTGATGTGAGAAATTGGGGAGTGAAAAGCACTCCTTGTTAGCTTCAAGGTTATTCATGCTTACTTATTGTATAATTGGATCTATCGAATTAAACCAGTTCAGTTGATGACGCTGGCTGAAAAGAGAGCATGTCTGTGTTCTTTGTCTTAGGCCCGTTTCACACGTCAGTGAAAAACAGACGTTTTTCACTGGCGTGTAAAACACGCACATGTCCCTGCGTGTGCCGTGAATCTCGGCACACGTGGGTTGTCTAAGTGCAATCCGGGCTCCGTTCTCCGTGGCCCGTGATTGCACTTAGAAATCAACTCACCTGTGTGCGCTCCCCGCTCTCCATGGTGCTGAATCCTCCCGCGGTGCAGCATCCGGCCGACGCTGACCCCTGCAGCAGCTGCTTCCGGGTCGGCTGTGTCGGGCATCATTAATATGCGCGACAGTAATCAGCCGGCTTAGAAGCAGCAGGGAGAACGGGCTGCAGAGGACATCGCTGGACGCCGGGTGAGTTAAAATGTTTTTTATTTTAAAAGCACGTTTTTTTCTGGCACGTGTTTCACGGACCACACCACTGCGTGGTCCGTGGGACATCAGTGATGCCAGAAAAAAATGGACATGTCTCCGTGCGGCAAACACGCACACGCGGGTACGCCGCACGGAGACACGTGCAGTGAAAAATCACTGACGTGTGAGCAGACCCATTCATTAGAATGGGTCTGTGTATGTCAGTGATTCTGGTACGTTTAAAAAAAAGCACAAACGTACCAGAATCACTGACGTGTGAAAGGGGCCTTATATACATTGATATATATTGGCACTGATATACAGCTAATACGGCACAGTCTCTGGATATCCCAAATAAGGACTCCAGTAGCAGTCTTCAACGCAAATTCCTCCCTTGACACCCCCCCCCCCCCCCCCCCCCCCGCCCACGCAGGGACACTGGCAGCCCCCCCCCCCACGCAGGGACACTGGCAGCCCCCCCCCCACGCAGGGACACTGGCAGCTCCCCCCCCTCACGCAGGAACACTGACAGTCCCCCCCCCCCCCCCCCCTCACGCAGGGACACTTGCAGTCCCCTCCCCCCCCCCCCACGCAGGGGGCACTGGCATTCTCCCCCCCCCCCCCTCCCGCCCGCAGGGACACTGGCGAGCCACCTTTTTCCTTTCTCTGAGCCCCGTTATCTCCGTGGCATGGACAACAGGCAACATTTGGAAAGCAGCAGTGTTTCTCTCCAAGTCTCGCTCAATTTGCAGCAGTTGACTCTTTTCCTCTCTCCGCTTTTGTCAAAACATCCGTGTTCATCTTCTCCACAGCCATTACATCACAATCTGTCTCCTTTTCTTCTCTTTATTGGAACAAACATGTTTCCCCACTTAAGAGCTGCACAGCATCAGCCCCACCATGCTTTATCTCCATCCAGCACCATGCTCTTCCTCAGACTAGACCGTCCTCCATGCTCCAGCCAGTCATGGCACCGCTTATACACAGGTGCTGTAGGACACCATAGCAGACCATATAGCAAACTAAAGGTACCGTCACACTAAGCAACTTACCAGCGATCCCAACAACGATAGGGATCGCTGGTAAGTTGCTAGGAGGTTGCTGGTGAGATGTCACACTGCGACGCTCCAGCGATCCCACCAGCAACCTGACCTGGCAGGGATCGCTGGAGCGTGGCTACACGAGTTGCTGGTGAGCTCACCAGCAACCAGTGACCAGCCCCCAGCGCCGCGTGGAAGATGCTGCGCTTGGTAACTAAGGTAAATATCGGTAACCAACCCGATATTTACCTTGGTTACCACCGCACGGAACTACACGTGCAGAGAGCAGGGAGCAGCGCACACTGAGCGCTGGCTCCTTGCTCTCCTAGCTACAGCACACATCGGGTTAATTACCCGATGTGTGCTGCAGCTACATGTGCACAGAGCAGGGAGCAGCGCACAATGCTTAGCGCTGGCTCCCTGCTCTCCTAGCTACAGCACACATCGGGTTAATTAACCCGATGTGTCCTGCAGCTAGCTACATGTGCACAGAGCAGGAGCCGGCACGGACAGTGAGAGCGGCGGAGGCTGGTAACAAAGGTAAATATCGGGTAACCAAGGACAGGGCTTCTTGGTTACCCGATGTTTACTGTGGTTACCAGCCTCCGCAGAAGCCGGCTCCTGCTGCCTGCACATTAGTTGTTGCTGTCTCGCTGTCACACACAGCGATCTGTGCTTCACAGCGGGACAGCAACAACTAAAAAATGGCCCAGGACATTCAGCAACAACCAACGACCTCACAGCAGGGGCCAGGTTGTTGCTGGATGTCACACACAGCAACATCGCTAGCAACGTCACAAAAGTTGTTCGTTAGCAGCGATGTTGCTAGCGATGTTGCTTAGTGTGACGGGGCCTTTAGTCCTCCTATGGATGTCTGTGAATTACATACGTGTCCGGTCTTTATTTTTAACAGTACATGTACCTGTTCTAATCTACAGGACTGATTGTCTGTTTTTTTTGTGGACAGGCTTTAGGAAAGAAAACAAGGACCAGGCAATGGTAAAGGCTGCAGACGGGGGCCAGACGGTGACTGTTCTTATTAAATAACAGCAAGCAGAGATCTTAAAGGGGTGGTCAACTACTTTGACATTGATGGCCTATCCTTAGGATAGGTCATCAATGTCTGGTCGGTCGAGGTCAGACACCCTGCACCCCCGCTGTTCTCAGTGTCGGCTGCGGCAGCATACTGCCGGAAATGCTCAGGTCCGGCGCTGCCTGCGGCCAGGTACTACACATCTGCCTCCTTTTGCTAGGAATGGGAGGTGGATGTGCAGTACCCAGCAGCGGCCACTTTCAGAAGACGGAGCAGCACCAGAACTGAGCATTAGTGGCTGTCTTACCGCCGCCGGGACTGAGGATAGCTGATCGGCGGGGGTGTGGGGTGTCTGACCCCGATCAATCAGACATTGTCCTAAGGATAAGCCATCAATGTAAAAGTAGTGGACAACCCCTTTGAAACCAACAAGCATATCAGACGTACGCCACCTATCCAAAAGTAGGTGGACAGCTTGTGTAATAGGGTTATCAAACATGGTGAAAAGTGAAACTGACTCTGTTGCCCTTAGCAACCAATCAGATTCCACTTATCATTCTTCACAGACTCTTTGGAAAATGAAAGGTGGAATCTGATTGGTTGCTAAGGGCAACAGTGTCAGTTTCACTTTACACAGTTTGATAACCCTATTACACATACGGTCCACCTACTTTTGGACCACTTTGTATATATTTTTAAGGTCTTTCCCATAAGTTCTGGTTGTAAATCCTCATGGTGTGAATGTGGCCTCTCGCCTCCATACTGTGCGGTAATTGAGGCGAGCCCCATCTTCGTGAGCACACATCTCCCCTATTTATCGGTTACGGCCACGTCCCCCTTAAAGCATATTGTATGTGAGCCGGATTACATTCTAATGGCTGCGGCTAATGGAGCTCGCTGAGGCTTCAATGAAAGTTTCATGGACCGCAAGAGTATTTAATTGTCCACCATAAAACCTTAATTAATGATCAGCACTAATTAGTAATCTGCATTATCTGCCGTTACTGCAGTGCTGCTTAGTTCAGCCTCGGCTGTGTGTTTCTGGAGAGCGGCCGGGTCCGAACACCAGGCTGCGCGCTGGATAAACGGATCGGTGCCGCTTGTTCCGGTATGCTTTTTAAAGCCCACACCCAGCTTTCCCATAACCCTGAGAAAGCGATAAATCTGCTTTGTAGTGTAAACGTCCAGGAGCAGGGGGAGGACACGTAGAGAACATAGGAGCACATAGAGAACGTATAAGAGATCTTTGTGCACATCGAGTGTCATCCGAGCCGTCCTGTCACAAGAGGGCAGTAAAAGCTAAATTTGTACATTTTCCTCTGGACTTTGTCATTGTAATTTCATCGCTCTTTTCCTCTGATGTCTGGATGGAAAACGATGGTGTTACCAGTGTAACATTAGTGTCGTTGGCTCTGGAGAACGTGCTCCGTATTGGATGCTCTTATGTAGAATATAAGGCCTACGACACACGGCGAGAAAAATCGGTGCGAGTGGGATGCGATAAAAAATTGCATTCCAATCGGACCAATATTACTCTATGGGCCCGCTCCCATAAGCGATAATTTTCTCGGCCCTAATTGGCCCGAGAAAACAGTTGCAGTATGCTGCAAGTGGAATGTGGTCCTGTTTCACTTGCACCCATTCAAGTCTATGAGGAGAGAAACGTCGCATTACACATGTAATATAGCGGTGTAGTGCGAGTATCGCAATAGCCGGCAACGGAGGAGAGAGGGCGATTAAATCCCTCCCTCCCCTGCTCCGCAGCGCCGGCCCGCCCCTCTGCAGCTGTGGTCTGATCGCAGGATCGGACCACAGTCGCATGGCCCTCGCATGATACTCTGCTCCCCGCTGTGCTGAGTGTGTGAGCCGAGTGTCATGCGAGGACCCGCAGTGATCCCAGTGTGGCCTCCGCCTTATACAAACAATCCCAGGATATAATTACTACTTGGAGATTATAACACCAGAACCCGGATCCAGCCAATTTTTTATGTTTAGTCTTTCTGTCTAAGTAACGTGATTTATGACGGTTCCATCATTACGTATAGGGCGGCCCCCATATTATTTTATTATAGCTGTTATACACCAGAAGTAAATTCTTTAAAGGGAATGTCCACAATTAGAACAACCCCTTCTGATTCTATGAGTCCCCCCAGGTAAAATAATAGAGACTATACTTGCCATACCGGCTCACTTCCAGCGGCGTCCGGGCTCACGCTGGGTTGTGACGTCATGCGAGCCCCATGTCCAATCAGCGCTGGCTTCCTTCTTCCCGCCTTCGGACCAACTGAGCAATCAACAGGAAGTGAGTACCGTCGCAGAGTCACTTCCTGTTGATTAACTTGTTTGGTCCGCAGGTTGGGAAAAAGACGCTGGCGCTGAGAATCGATCAGGACAAGGGGCAAAACCTCCTTCCACAATCAAATAATAAGACTACCGCCACCCCCGCACAGCATGATTGTGAGGTGCTGATGTGTTGCCATTATAGCCCGGTAGCTGCTAATTTCCCCTCTCGCCGCCATCTTTGGGCTGCCATGAAGGACGGACTACAAATGAATAAATATAAATAAATATAATTTTTTTTTAAATATATAAAACTAAGAATTGGTTCCACCCCTTAGCCCAGTTCAAAAATAAGTATATTTTTGTCTGTAAAAGACTAATCTAGGAAATCATCAAATTTCTATGTCCATAGAGTGTGCGCTTTATGGCTTTCAAGGGTCGGCAAGATATCAAACATAAACCTTTAGTATATTTTTGTCTGTAAAAGGCTGATCTATGAAAACATCAAATTATCTAGATTCTTTGGCCAAAGTGTGTGCTTAAGGGGTTTGAATAGCCAGCAAGACGGTGCGGACGGCCGGAGGAGATACTGCGGAGGGCACGGTGCAGCAGACACATGATGTAGTAGTAGAAGTTATGCATGATACCAAGTGTGATTCTCTTGATGGCTGAGAGGAGGATTCCTGAACTGATTACCTTGCAAGTGAGCGAGGTCACATGGCACATGCACGTGGAAGAAGGTTCTGTGGTCAGATGAGCCAAAAGAGAATTTCACGACTAAATGCAAAACGCTGTGGGTGACAGAAAACGAACACTGCACATCTCTGATAGCACCATGCCCACCGTCAGACATGGTGGTGCAAACATCCTGCTGTGGGGAGGCTTTTCTTCAGCAGGGGCAGGGACGTTGGTCAGAGATGATGGGAAGCTGGATGGAGATAAATACAGGCCAGTCCTAGAGGAAAACCTGTTGAAGGCTGAAAGACTTGAGACTGAGGTTTATAGGACAACGACCCTAAACATACTGAGCTATAATGGATGGATTAGATCAAAGCATATTCATGTGTGTGAACGGCCCAGTCACAGTCCAGACCTAAATCCCATTGAGAATCTGTGACAAGACCTGAAATAACTGATTACAGACGTCTCCATCCAATCTCACTGAGCGAGAGCTGTTTTGGAAAGAAGGGGCAATAATTTCAGCTTCTAGATGTGGAAATCTGGTAGAGATAATACCCCAAACGACTTGGAGCAGTAAATGCAGCAAAAGGTGGTCCTACAGAGTATTAAAGGGCATCTCTTAGGGCCAATATGCACCCAGGACCACGAGCAGTTCTGGATGCATGTTGCTAATCCCTGCCTAAGGCTATGTTCGCACGCTGCGTTTTTTACCGCTTTTTTTGTGGTGCGTTTTTTGTGTAGTTTGGGGCTCAAAACTGCATGACTTTGCTTCCCCAGCAAAGCCTATGACACTTCTTTTTTTTGATGTCCGCACAGTGCAGTTTTCTTTGGCTGCGTTTTTGTGCAGAAAAAAAATATGAGCAGGTCAACTTTTTTTCTGCATTTTCCTGCGTTTTTCCATCCATCCAATGCATTGGACAAACGCAGCAAAGTGCAGTGATCAAACACACAGCAAAACGCAGATTAAAACGCAGTGCGTTTTTGCCGTGGGTGCGTTTTTGTGCGTTTTTAGTGACAAAAAACGCACAAAAACGCAGCGGCTAAAAAAAAAAAAGCATTGTGCGCACATAGCCTAACTGTCCTTGTATACACTAGAATAAATAAACGTATCTATGAACAGTACTTCTAAATATCTCATATCGTATGCTAATGAGCGAGGTCAGTAGTCCCCTGGGCGATATTTCCCTTGGCTAGTCGTCCCCATTAGCATGTTGGCACATCCCTGATCTCACTCACCTCTGCTGCCATCGCATCAGACACTGGATTTCGGCTCAGTGCGCATGACCCCGGAGTTTGGGTCATGCGCACTACTTCAGTTTAAAGCCAGGACGCGTACACCCGGCTTCATAGTGCGTGTGACCGAAACACCAGGGTCCTGCGCACTGAGCCGAAATTCAGCGTCGGACGCGATGGCGGCGGAGAGGTGAGTGACATCATCCTGTGACGCTGCGCATTCATTAGCATGTTAGCACGCACACACAAGGGGTGTACTAACATTCTAATGTGGGCGACTAGCTCAGAGGGCCACGATTGGAGAATTAAAGCTGCAGATCTAAAAATGACATCTGGAATCACACACACAGACACACACAGACACACACAGACACACACAGACACACACAGACGCGCACACAGACGCGCACACAGACGCGCACACAGACACGCACACAGACACGCACACAGACACGCACACAGACACGCACACAGACACGCACACAGACACGCACACAGACACGCACACAGACACGCACACAGACACGCACACAGACACGCACACAGACACGCACACAGACACGCACGCAGACACGCACGCAGACACGCACGCAGACACGCACGCAGACACGCACGCAGACACGCACGCAGACACGCACGCAGACACGCACGCAGACACGCACGCAGACACGCACGCAGACACGCACGCAGACACGCACGCAGACACGCACGCAGACACGCACGCAGACACGCACGCAGACACGCACGCAGACACGCACGCAGACACGCACGCAGACACGCACGCAGACACGCACGCAGACACGCACGCAGACACGCACGCAGACACGCACGCAGACACGCACGCAGACACGCACGCAGACACGCACGCAGACACGCACGCAGACACGCACGCAGACACGCACGCAGACACGCACGCGCACGCGCACGCGCACGCAGACACGCACGCGCACGCGCACGCGCACGCGCACGCGCACGCGCACCGCGCGCGCGCGCACGCGCACGCGCACACGCACACGCACACGCACACCCGCATACGCACACACGCGCACACACGCATACGCACACACGCGCATACACGCATACGCACACACGCGCATACACGCACACGCACACACGCATACACGCACACGCACACACGCATACACGCACACGCACACACGCATACACACACACGCATACACACACATATATATATATATATATATACGTGTGTGTGTGTATATATATATATATATATATATATATATATATATATATATATACATACACACGTACGTACGTGTGTGTGTATATATATATATATATATATATGTGTATGTGTGTGTGTGTGTATACACACACACACACACACATATATATATACATACATACATACATACATACATACATACATACATACATACATACACCATTTTTCGGTACATTATATGGTAAAATGAATGGTGCACCATTAAAAAGAAATAAAAATGTTGTTACATTTGGAAGGAGGGGAGGAAAAAAGTGCAATAACTAAACTTTGACAGTCAGAAGGGGTTAATTATTATTTTGCAGCCAAACCCCCTAGCTATCAATGGTGCAAAGAAAATACCAGGTGACTGGATCAAAGGAATATCCAGCTCCGGCCAGACGTCTTACAAGAAACAAATCTTTATTCCATAACATTAAAAACAAGCGCATGAAGAAAAGGCTGAAATCACCGGGTTCTGGCTCCGAGCAGGTGAGCCTGGTGATGAAGCTTTGTACGCTGTGATGTTTTGCATTGATGTTGTTTTTTTTTTTTTTTCTTCCCCCTTATTGCGCTTGTATTTAACATGATGGAATAATGATTTTTTGCTTTTATGTTATTTGCTCGGGTGCTGGATCTAACTTTCAACTATTCATGTAGTTGAAAGTTCACGAGCCACACCAGAGAGGCAAAGAGAGATCAGGGAGGTTAACAGGTGGCTCAAGAATTGGTGTAGGAAAGAGGGTTTTGGGTTCCTGGAGAATTGGGCCGACTTTTCAGTTGGCTACAGATTCTATGCTAGGGATGGGCTGCATCTTAATGGGGAGGGTGCAGCTCTGCTGGGGCAGAAAATGGCTAGAAGGTTGGAGGAGTGTTTAAACTAGGAATGGGGGGCGAGGGTATTCACTTTATAGAAGGGGAATGTAGTGCAGATAGTGACCAGGGCACAAGTAATGAAATTGGGGGTGGTACGGGGGGAAGGGTTAGGACAGTCAATACAGTAAGCAGGAATATAGGTACAGAGTCATACGTAACGTGCATGTACACTAATGCCCGAAGCCTCACAAATAAGGTGGAGGAATTAGAATTAATATTGTTGGAAGAAAATTATGATATAGTGGGGATATCAGAGACATGGCTGGATGAGAGCTATGACTGGGCTGTTAATTTACAGGGTTATAGCCTATTCAGGAATGACCGTACAAATAAGCGAGGGGGAGGTGTGTGTCTATATGTAAAATCATCCTTAAAACCCATCCTGCGTGACAACATATGTGAGGGTACTGAGAATGTAGAGTCCCTATGGGTGGAGATAAGGGGGGGGAGAATGAATAATAAAATACTGATAGGGGTGTGTTATAAGACGCCGAATATTATGGAAGAGGTAGAGAATCTCCTCATAAAGCAAATTGATAAAGCAGCGAGTCTCGGAGAGGTAATTATTATGGGGGACTTTAACTATCCTGATATAAATTGGGGAACAGAAATTTGCAGTTCCAGCAAAGGAAATAGATTTTTGATAACAATGAAAGATAATTACCTTTCACAAATGGTACAGGACCCCACAAGAGGGGGAGCACTACTAGACCTTGTACTAACCAATAGGCCAGACCGCATATCAAATATACAAGTTGCGGGTTACTTGGGGAATAGTGATCACAAAAAAATAAGTTTTCATGTATTCTTTAGTAAGATGTCTAGTAGAGGGGCTACAAGGACACTAAACTTCAGGAAAGCAAATTTTAAACGGTTGAGAGATGATCTTAGTGCAATAAACTGGGATGATGTACTAAGTAATAAAAGTACACAAAGCAAATGGGAGACTTTTATGAGCATCCTGAATAGGGCTTGTGCAGAAAATATACCCTATGGGAACAAACATGCTAGAAATAGGAGGAAACCCCTATGGCTAAATAGAGCTGTAAGGGAAGCAATAAAAGAAAAACAGAAAGCCTTAAAAGAATTAAAGAGGGTAGGTAGTGATGAGGCATTATATAATTATAGAAAATTAAATAAAATATGTAAAAAGCAAATTAAGTTAGCTAAGTTTGAGACAGAGAGACTCATTGCGAGAGAAAGTAAAAATAATCCTAAAATATTCTTTAACTACATAAACAGTAAAAAACTGAAAAGCGATAGTGTTGGCCCCCTTAAAAATAGTCTTGGTGAAATGGTGGAAGGGGATGAGGGTAAAGCCAACCTGCTGAATGACTTTTTTTCTACGGTTTTTATACAAGAAAATGCCATGGCAGATGACATGACCAGTGATGCCATAAATTCACCCTTGAATATTACCTGCTTAACCCAGCAGGAAGTACGCCGCCGCCTCGAAATCACTAAGGTTGACAAATCTCCGGGCCCGGATGGCATACACCCCAGAGTACTACAGGAATTGAGTTCTGTGATAGATAGACCATTATTTTTAATCTTCTCAGATTCCTTAATAACAGGGTCGGTACCGCAGGACTGGCGCATAGCAAATGTGGTGCCAATATTCAAAAAGGGGACAAAAACTGAGCCGGGAAATTATAGGCCGGTAAGTTTAACCTCTACGGTTGGTAAAATCCTTGAGGGTTTCTTGAGAGATGCTATACTGGAGTATCTCAAGAAAAATAACCTTATGACAGAGTATCAACATGGGTTTATGAGGGATCGATCCTGTCAAACTAATTTGATCAGCTTCTATGAAGAGGTAAGTTCAAGCCTGGACCAGGGAAATGCAGTGGATGTTGTGTATATGGACTTTTCAAAAGCTTTTGATACGGTGCCACACAAAAGGTTGGTACATAAAATGAGAATAATGGGGATAGGGGAAAATATGTGTAACTGGGTTAAAAACTGGCTCAGTGATAGGAAACAAAGGGTGGTTATTAATGGTACGTACTCGGACTGGGTCTCAGTTCATAGTGGGGTACCACAGGGGTCAGTATTGGGCCCGCTTCTTTTCAACATATTTATAAATGACCTTGTTGGGGGCATGCGGAGTAGAATTTCAATATTTGCAGATGATACTAAACTCTGCAGGGTAATCAATACAGAGGAGGATAATTTTATATTACAGGGAGATTTATGTAAATTGGAGGATTGGGCTGAGAAGTGGCAATTGAAGTTTAATGTAGATAAATGTAAGGTCATGCACTTGGGTAGAGGAAATAACATTTATGATTATGTACTTAATTGTAGAACACTGGGTAAAACAGACACAGAAAAAGACTTGGGTGTATGGGTGGATGGTAAACTTCACTTTAGTGGACAGTGTCAGGCAGCTGCTGCCAGGGCTAATAAAATAATGGGATGTATTAAAAGAGGTATAAGTGTTCATGAAAAAAATATAGTTCTACCTCTGTACAAGTCACTAGTGCGACCGCACTTAGAATACTGTGTACAATTCTGGTCACCGATATATAAGAAGGACATAGCTGAACTGGAGAGGGTGCAGAGAAGAGCGACCAAGATTATTAGAGGAATGGGTGGGCTGCAATACCAAGACAGGTTATTAAACTTGGGGTTATTTAGTCTGGAAAAACGAAGGCTTAGGGGAGATCTAATCACAATGTATAAATATATGAGGGGACAGTACAGAGACCTTTCCAAAGATCTTTTTACACCTAGGCCTGCGACTGAAACACGGGGGCATCCGCTACGTCTTGAGGAAAGAAGGTTTAATCATAATCACAGACGAGGATTCTTTACTGTACGAGCAGTGAGACTATGGAATTCTCTGCCGCATGATGTTGTAATGAGTGATTCACTACTAACATTTAAGCAGAGCCTGGACGCCTTTCTTGAAAAATTTAATATAACCAGTTATGTATATTAGATTTTATGACAGGGTATTGATCCAGGGAACTAGTCTGATTGCCGGATGTGGACGAAGGAAGGAAATTTTTTCCCCATTGGAACTTGTTTGCCACATTGGGGTTTTTTGCCTTCCTCTGGATCAACATGTTAGGCTACGGGTTGAACTAGATGGACTTAGAGTCTCCCTTCAACCTTAAAACTATGATACTATGATACTATGATACTATGTATGCTACTTTAACTGGCTAACCAGGAGACAAATATGCAGGAGTGCAAATATAGATCAGACGGTCTTAAAGGGAATCTGTCACCAGGTTTTTGCTACCTAATCTGAGAACAACATAATGTAGGGGCTGAGCTCCTGATTACAGTGATGTCACTTACTGAGCTGCTTAGGGTACCGTCACACTTAAGCGACGCTCCAGCGATGCCACCAGCGATCTGACCTGGTCAGGATCACTGGTGAGTCGCTACATGGTCGCTGGTGAGCTGTCAATCAGGCAGATCTCACCAGTGACCAGCCACCAGCCCGCAGCGACTTGTGGAAACGATGCTGCGCTTGGTAACCAAGGTAAATAATGGGTAACTAAGCAAAATGCATAGCTTGGTTACCCGATATTTAACCTGGTTACCAGTGCACACCGCTTAGCGCTGGCTCCCTGCACTCGTAGCCAGGAAACACATCGGGTTACTAAGCAAAGCACTTCGCTTAGTTACCCGATGTGTACTCTGGCTACGTGTGCAGTGAGCCAGCACTGGCAGCCTGAGAGCGGCGTACGCTAGTAACCAAGGTAAATATCGGGTAACCAAGCAAAGCACTTCGCTTAGTTACCTGATATGTACCTTGGTTACCAGCGTCCGCAGCTTCCAGACGCCGGCTCCCTGCACATTCAGATCGTTGCTCTCTCGCTGTCAAACACAGCGATGTGTGCTTCACAGTGGGAGAGCAACGAGCAAAAAATGAACCAGCACTGTGTGTAACGATCAGCGATTTCACAGCAGGGGCCAGATCGCTGCTCAGTGTCACACACAGCGAGATCACTGATGAGGTCACTGGGGCGTCACAAAACCTGTGACTCAGCAGCGATCTCGCTATGTGAGAAGTGCCCCTTTGTGTAGTTTTGATATCACTGGTTAATCAGCAGTAGGTTATCATTACAGGACTACTTTACTTGCTGCAGTTAGTCCAGCATATTCATGAGCTCTGTATAACTGCTAGATCTGCAGCAGAGAAAACATTGATTTTTATCAAAATGACAGCAAATGGCTCAGTAAGTGACACATCGCTGGAATCAGGGTCTCTGTCTCTACATTATGCAAAATCCTTCTGTTTGTGTATACAGCATCTAAGCAGAACAATGTCTTTTCATTGCTCCAGACTGGAAACAATCTAGAGTAGCGTGATGTTATTTTTCATGTTGCTCTTCCTTCTGTCTGTAGGTTACCGGGCACAGAGTAGTTTCAGTATACAGACACCAGATGTGTTATACTGCTATATACCATCTGCCCTGTAGATTTCAACTTGTATGTAACAGTCCTAATTTAAAGTGAACCTGTCAGGTGCAATATGCACAGAGGACCACGAGC
>NC_134354.1:739921751-740004251 GCF_048569485.1 Anomaloglossus baeobatrachus
TGTATCACAGGTCATAAGAGGTTTTTGTAGCAGCCAAGAGTCTTTCAATTCTTGTTTCAGGGATTTTTATCTTTTCTTCCTTTAGAAAAGTCTTCCAGTTCTGTGAGATTCCTGGCTCGTCTTCCAGTTCTGTGAGATTCTTGGCTTGTCTTCCAGTTCTGTGAGATTCTTTGCTCGTCTTGCATGCACTGCTCTTTTGAGATCTAGACACAGATTTTCAATGGTGTTCAGATCAGGGGACTGAGGCCATTGTAAAACCTTCAGCTTGTGCCTTTTGAGGTCGTCTATTGTGGATTTTGAAGTATGATTAGGATCATTATCCATTTGTAGTAGCTGTCCGCTATTCAAGTTCAGCTTTTTTACAGATTGTGTTAAGTTTGCATCAATAATTTGTTGACATTTTATTGAATACATTATTTCCTCTACCCGTGAAATGTTCCTTGTGCCATCGGGCTGCAACACAACCCCAAAGCATGATTGATCCACTCCCATGCTGAATGGTTGGCGATATTTTCTTTTCCTGATACTCTGTGCTCTTTTTTTTTTTTTCCTCCACACATACCTTTGATCATTGTGGCCAGAGTTCTATTTTAACCTCATTGGTCCACAGGACTTGTTAAGGCTTGCTAAGATGTCCCTTTTGTATACTTCTGATGCTAAATTTTATGGTGAGAATGCAGGAGAGGTTTTCTTCTGATGACTTTTCCACGAAGGCCGTATTTGTACAGGTGTCTCTGAACAGTATAACAATGTACCACACCTGCAGAATTTGCTAAATCTTCCTGAAGGTCTTTGCAGTCAGGCAGGGCTTCTGAATAGTGTCTCTAGCAATCCTACGAGCAGCTTTCAAAGACATTTTGCTTGGTCTTCCAGACGTTATCTTCTCCTCCAGTGTTGGTGTTAACGTCCATTTCTTAATTATATTTAAGACTAAAGCGGGCTTTACACGCTGCGACATCGCTAGCAATGTCGCTAGCGATAGCACCCTCCCACGTCGGTGGCGCGTCACGGGGTGATCAGTCCCGTAGCGAACAATATCGCTACGGCAGCATCACACGCAATTACCTGTTCACTGACGTCGCTGTGGTTGCCGAACAATCTCTCCTTTAAGGGGGAGGTTCGTTCGGCGTCACAGCGATGTCACTAAGCGGCCACCCAATAGAAGCGGAGGGGCGGAGATGAGCGGCCGGAACATCCCGCCCACCTCCTTCCTTCCACCTCCTTCCTTCCTCATTGCCGGCGGCCACAGGTATGATGTTGTTCCTGCGGTTTCACACATAGCGATGTGAGCTGTCACAGGAACGACAAACCACCTGCGTTCCAAATGAGGAATGATTTTTTAAAAATGAACGACGTGTACATAACGAACGATTTGACACCTTTTTGCGATCGATACTGATCGCAAAAAGGTGTCACGCACAACGACATCGCTAACGAGGCCGGATGTGCGTCACCAACACCGTGACCCCGACGATATCTTGTTAGCGATATCGTTGTGTGTAAATGGGCTTTTAGGAATAGGCAACTTGTAAACGCTTTGAAATTTTCTTATAGCCGCCTCTGGCTTTCTGGACCTCCACCATTTTCATTTTCAGAGTGCTAGGCAGCAGCTTAGAAGAACCCATGGCTGCTGTTTTTTAGCACAGCGATAGTGGAGGCTGGGTTTTGTAAAGCTGTGAAATTTGCATCACCTGCTCTTTCCTAACGATAATAGTGAAGAAGCCATTACCCTGACAGGCTAATTAAGAGCTGAAATCTTGGTCTCCAATATTATTTTTTTTTCTTGCTAAAATGCAAAGTAAATGTATAATCTTTAACATTATGCCGTTTAAACATCATTGTGTCTTCAACTTGCTTAACTGTTCACAATCACAGTAATTTTGAACAGGGGTGTAAAAACTTTTGCATGCCACTGTAGGTCCATTTCTGACCCTTAGTGACTTTGACCTTTTCTTTTTTTGGGTGATCTTTGAATGATGGCAGTGCAGAAGTCAGATTTCTGCTGCAGTTAGCTCCCTCCCAGCCATAGACGATGCAGAATAAACCAGGACCTTGAAAATTGGTGGGCGCCCCATAGGTACCGTTCAGGGTAGCAGATTTCACAGTTCCAGTGCCAAGTTGAAAGTACCTGGTTGAGACCATTAAAATATGTATGGATCTGTTTTATTTTCGGCTATAAACACTCAACATCCGGGCGTCGGAGCTGATAACAGCTGGTCAGTGGGGATGCCGGTGTCAGACTCTTATTGATTGGATACTAATGACACATTCTATGTATAGGTCGGTAATATTGAAATAGCAGAGTACTCTTTACCAATCGTTCTGTTGTCCTGTTTGTGTGGCCAGCCTTTAACCAGCTCCTGATTGACGTTGGTCGTCGGTCATTTATGTCTCTGTACATCTTAACAGTGTGGCTACTTGATATCAGTTTCCATGTATCGCTTCACCATTGGGACCCTGTTAAAATAAGACAAGTCCCCTCCTAATGTGTGTTTTCCAAGCTGTACTCTGCAGCAGGGCGCATCACTCATCTCCTCGCCCGGGCAAAGCTCCGTCCTCCCGCACACAATAGAAATCAGAATCTATCATAACTATGTCAGCTTTAAAGAAATCTATTTTTTTTTTTTGCCTGTGTCCTCTGGTCTTACACTCCCTGCAATGTTTTTTTTTTTTCTGTAAATGTCAATTATGGCCACAAAGGAAAATTTTGAAGCGGATGCAGCAACCCAACCATCATAATTACCGAAGAATTCTGAAACATGAATGTCATCCCTGAATTATTTCTGCGCATATTATATAACGTGTCAGAGGGAGACGCTTTCTCTGCCCTTAAGTTGTCTGCTTTAATTAATGCAATTATACTACCAGTAAAATAATTTCTGGAGCATCTTTTCTTAAAACTTTGTATTTTGGTTCCTTCATCATTCCTCTTGTCATTTTACTTTAAAAAAAAAAAAAAGGTCAAACTTGTCACATCTTTTCCAATAGGACATGTCCTTATCACGCTGTCCAGTTGCAGAGTGCACTGTCACACTGTAGAAGGGGCACACCCCTCTGACAATAGGACATGTCCTTATCTCGCTGTCAAGTTACAGAGTGCACTGTCACACTGTATAAGGGACACACCCATCTGACAATAGGACATGTCCTTATCTCACTGTCCAGTTACAGAGTGCACTGTCACACTGTATAAGGGACACACCCCTCCGACAATAGGACTTGTCCTTATCTCACTGTCCAGTTACAGAGTGCAGGGTCACACTGTATAAGGAACACACCCCTCTGACAATAGGACATGTCCTTATCTCACTGTCCAGTTACAGAGTGCACTGTCACACTGTATCAGGGACACACCCCTCTGACAATAGGAGTAGCATCTGTACAGTTCCAGGAGGAATAACTGAGGATCAAGTACGAATGATTTTCTGCTTTAGCATTGTAACTAGTAATATTGATTAAAACAGAAAAATCAGGAGAGGTGACTTCCTCTTTTAATACTTGTCCTATTATGCCACCGATGCACATAAGTGAGATGTGTGTGAGGAATGGGAGTACGGATCTGTGTACAAGCAATGGTAGATGGGTCACTCTCTATCTGCTCCTCCCATACCTGACCAGCTGCCGGAGGTAAATCCAGGAAGGACGATGCAGGGGATGAATTTCACCTTATTTATTCACAATACCTTGGCTTGATAAGGTAGGAAGTCAGTAAGGATGAAGGGATGGATGAGGGTTATAAGATGGAGGATAGAGGTAACAGGAGAATACTCTCTTAAAGGGAACCACCTGTCACCAGATTTTACGACTATAAGCTTCACCCACCACCAGTAAGCTCTTATATACAGCATTCTAACATGCTGTATACGGTGTGTCCACCCATATCCTGTCCACCGCCTTTAACTTGAGAACGGCGGCAGCTATAGGCATAGAAGTGGTGTCTAGGTATAGTAAAGTAGCCATGCGCTACACAATGAAACCACCTATAGCGCCACCTGGTGGAAAACAACGGAGTTAGCATTTTTATCTCGAACACGGAACAAGATAGAGAAAAAAAGTGAATTACAAAGTTGTAGGGCATCATCAATTCAATATGAATCGACACCTTGCATACAGAAATGCTATGATATGAATCCCATGACCCCCCCCCAAACAACATTGCATGCTGGTCACGCATATAGCGCTCATTTAACTTTGATACTTAAAGTGACCACTGTCAGCTGCAATGCACATCTGGACTCTGGACAGCATACTGTATCTTGCTGCACGTTGTGCAATATGGTGGGTGACACGTTTGCACAAGCATCTGTGATACGTCGTCGTAGGTCCTGCAATGTTGGTGGAGGGTCGCATACACCTGCTGTTTGATGTAACCTCACAGAAAGAAGTCCAATGGGGTCAGGTCAGGTGAGCGTGGAGGACACTCCTCGCAGCCACCATACCCAATGACTTGTAGGAAGGTCTCCATGAGGTATCGCTTCACGTCCTCAGCCTTGTGAGTTTTACACGTTCTAATCATAGCATTTCTGTATGCAAGATGTCGATTTGTATTGAATTGATGATGCCCTACAACTTTGTAATTCACTTTTTTTTTCTGTATCGCGTTCCTTTTTCGAGATAAAAATGCTAACTCTGTTGTCTTCCACCAGGTGGCGCTATAGGTGGTTTCATTGCGTAGTGCATGGCTACTTTACTATACCTAGACACTACTTCTATATCTATAGCTGCTGTCGTTCTCAAGGTAATGGCAGTGGACAGGATATGGGTGGACACACTATAAGAACTGAGGCTGCTGTGTAGAACGTAAAAATGACTTTATAATACTCACCCAAGGGGCGGTGCGGTACAAACTGGTTGGATGGGTACCGGTACCAGCACCACCTCTTTCGCCATCTTTGTCCTCCTTCTGAGGCCTTGGGTGCATGATGCATCCTACGTTATCCACAATAGCTGGCCCACTACAATACTTTGATCTGGCCTGCTCTGGGCAGATCAAAGTGTGCCTGCGCAGGACCTCAATGGCAGCGAGTGTGGATGACATAGGACGCGTCATGCACCCAGGCCTCAGAAGGAGGAGGACAAAGATGGCCGAAAGAGGAGGTGCCGGTACTGGAGAACGTAGATACCCATTCGACCAGTCTGCACCGCACCTTTAAAGTGAACCTGTCAGGTGCAATATGCACCCATATCCACGAGCAGTTCTGGGTGCATATTGCTAATCCCTGCCTAACTGTCCCTGTATACACTAGCATAGATAATGAGATCTTTAGAAAAAGTATTTCTAAAGATCCTTTATGATATGCTAATGAGCGAAGGGACTAGTCACAAGGGCATTAGTTCCTGCGCTCATTCCGCCATCTAAGCACGTTAACGCACTCACAGGGGTGTGTTAACATGTTATTTAATGCCCATTGCCCAGTGTCGTCAGCGGTGGCGCACGTACCTGTGTCCGTTGTCATCACTTCAGACGCCGGTCTAGGGACAGTGTGTATGATCAGAAGTCCCCGACATGACTGGAAGTGCTGGTACTTCTGTTCATGTGCACTGCCCCGCGTCGACAACGAACACAGGTACACGTGTCACGGCTGATGATGCTGGGCAATGGGCATTGATAGCGTGTTAGCATATCCCTGTGGGCATGCTAACATGTTAAGAGGACAGTCTAGTCTAGGGAAATAACGCCCTTGTGACTAGTCCCTGCGCTCATTAGCATATTATAAAGGATCTTTAGAAATACTTTTTCTAAAGATCTCTTTATCTATGCTCCTAGATACAGGGACAGTTAGGCAGGGATTAGCAATATGCACCCAGAACTGCTTGTGGTGCTAGTTGCATATTGCACCTGACAGGTTCCCTTTAAATGCTGATGCACTTTTTTTGTCAAGATGGCACTAACCAGAAATAAAGGTTGTGAGGAAAAGATAGAAGTAGCAGAGAGAGGCATTATGGGAAAATTACAATATAATAGATGAAAAACATATTACATCGGTGACCAGTAGATGGCAGCAAAGTACAACAAACAGTGTACACAATACTATACTGTATGTATAGAATGAATGGAAGAAACATATCAGATTGAATATATAGTATGTCCTTTTCTGCAGAGACTGTCTGGCAGCTCATGTCCATTTTTGGGGGTTACACACGACCAGTTCTATCTCATCACCTGGGCTGTTGCGTTTCGCCATTATCCCTTTATCTGGCAGTGCAAGTACTTTTCTTATATTTGTTATTTTAATAAATGTCCTCGCTTTTTTATTTTATTTATTTTTTTTCCTCAGATATAAAAAAGGAGGAGAAGCTCTGCTGGTGCTGCTGCCGTCCGAAGTGAAGGGGATGGCGCGGCAGCTGGACGAGAAGAAGGTGCCCATTAATGAAATCAAGTACGTGCGGTGATCAGAGTCTATAATACTCTGCTAATTGGGGACCACTTTTAAAGATTTTTAAGGAAATGTAAAACTAGTTTTGAGGTTGTGTGGGGTTTTTTTTTATAAAAGGTGGGGTGGGGGGGTGAACTTGAGCCTTCCACAACTTATGTAATGGGGGCTAAAATAAAATAAGCCCTTTAAATGTACACCTACTACTTTTATGCCTTTGCCGTCTTCTCCCATTCAGAGTGTCTTAAAGCAGGTCTTTCACAAAACATGCCACATAAATTACTAAATTAGACCTGATGAGGCTGGTGGTCTTGCTATGAAAATCCAGGTCAGAATAATTAATCCTTTATGGAAGTATGTTGTGAATACATTTTCCAGTTTGGGGCTCCCTCTTGTGGTTAGTGCTGGCGGTGCAGTTGATTTGTGGAATGAAAGCCACACACCTGCGGAGGACTGGCAATCAGGCATTTCTGATTGGACTATATAACAGAGCAGTTTCTTCCTGTTACTTGCTGGTGCTCAATGGATATCCTGTGTGTAAGGCCTAAGCCATACGGCGAGAAAATGGGTGTGAGTGGAGTGCGATAAAACATCGCATTCCACTCGGACCAATTTTAGCCTGTGTGCCAGCGCACATAAGCCATTATTTTCTCAGCCCTAATCAGACTGAGAAAACAAACACAGCATGCTGCGGGTGCAATGCGAGACTTTTTCTCTCGCACGCATTCAAGTGAATGGGGCGAGAGAAAAATCGCACTGCACTCGCGGTACACAGGTGCACCGCGCGTGCAGAGCGAGAATCGCAATAGCCGGCTACGGAGGAGAGAGGGAGATAAATTCACCCCTCCCCAGAGCCGGCCCGCCCCCCGCAGCTGAGGTCCGCTCGCACAGTCGGACCTCAGTCGCATGGATACTAGCATGACACTCTGCTTCTTCTGTGCTGCTAGCGCGAGACGAGTGTCATGCGTGCATCGCAGTAGTGCCCCGTGTGGTCCTGGCCTTAAAGACATTTTGAAATCAGCCCTGCTCACTACCAGAATTTCTCACAGATGAGTGGTCTTGTGCTTCTGCTTATTGTTTCCACTTTCTTGCAGTTTTTTCTGTTTTGCTACTAATGCATGATTCCCATTTTGTCTGAGTGGGGTTCTTGGTGGAATTGGATCATTCCCTGCTGGGGAGTGTCTGTATACTTAGCTCCATGATTCTGCAATGTCTTTTGTCATGCTTGGTATTAATTCAGTCCCTCATCTATATTAGTGTTTTTGGATCCCAGTAACATCTGTGCTGATCTAGTGGGGGAGAGGCCGTGTGTCCTCAGGGGTTTTCCATATCAGTCGTGCTGGTATTTATTAGGGTTTTTATGGCTGCAGATAGGCTCCTTCCTATCCTTTCCTATAAAGATAGTTAGTTTGGGCATCATCTTTGCTGAATCTGGTTTCTAGCTTTGTATTGTGTTTTCCTATATCACTGTAGCCTTTCCATGTGGGGGGCTATCTATATCTTTGGGGATTGCTCCGAGGCAGATTAGCTTTCTTATATCTATCTGTAAGAATATTTAGTTCTCCGGCTGTGTCAAGACGCCTAGGTCATCGTAGGCTCGTCCCACGGCTACTTCTAGTTGTGTGTCAGGATTAGGCCTGCAGTCCGTTAAGGTTCCAGCCAGTCTGTTACCTTTTGGGTTTCCGCATTTTTTGATCCTCCCCGCTCCCTGAATCATAGTAGAAGTGTAAACATGACAATCTGTACCTGCCTAGTCTGATTCAACATAATCAATGTATAGCCAGCATTATTCTTTGGAGGTGTTTAAAGGCCCTGGCACACACAGAGATAAATCTGTGGTTGCAGTGAAATTGTGGACAATCAGTGCCAGGTTTGTGGCTGTCTACAAATGGAACAATATGTCCATGATTTCACTGCAACCACAGATCTGCCAAAGATTTATCTCTGTGTGTGACGGGGCCTTAAGGGTCGGTGCACACGGAGCAGAAACTGAACAGAACAGCAAAGTTTCTGAGGAGTTTCTTAGTATTTGGAGAGTTACCGCTCAGTTTCAGCTCCAAAACCTCCTCAGAAAACCTCCCATGTGCACATAAGCTGCTTAATGAACTGATATCCACTTCCAGGTTGATGGAATAGCTCATTATTTTATTGTAAAATGGTACAAAAAGTCTATAAGGACAAACGTGTTTTTGATCCTGGAATAGGATCTTCATCAGGTTTCAGACACACATGAAAAATATTTCCATTTCCAAAGTGATGAAGTTCAGCAATTAGATGGCTTTGAATGCTCTGGTTTTTGCATTGCTTTCCTTGATTCTCCATTGCCAGTGCTAGTGGTCCGCCAAAGAGAAGCGGCTGCAGGCGACTTATTTCTATACTGCTGTGCCTGCTGGCAGAGCTCATAAGGTGTGCATATTAAGAAAGCATAAGATTCATAATATGTCCATCTTTCATTACTACTAGAGTTGAGCTGACTTCTAATAATCCGGGTCCGGAGGATCCGTCACGGGTTGGAAAATAAGTCCGGATCCCATCCGGACCTATGTATGTGAATGGGGAGTGGATCCAAGACGAGAGAGAGAATTAAAGAGAGAGAGAGAGAATTAAACATTTTTTTAAAAAAATTCCGGATCGTGCAGCCGGATTCCCGGATCGGACGCTGAAACTGTGCGGATCCGGATTTTTACAGTTCGGATCTGCTCAACGCTAATTACTACCTAAAGGATCACGCATATTCCTCGACTATTTATCAGATTCACATAACCTGGATGACATTTCCTCAGTGTCCCTCCTCCCTGCTGTGATCTCACACTGCTCAGTATAAGCTGCAGCTCTCAGTCAGGCTGAGTGGATGGAGACTGAATACAGTGGACTCCTGAGTTGTCTCATTATAAACTACTCTTCTTCATATCAGGATTACGCAGCCATTATGACTTTTGTTTTTAAAGTAATCAGGTCTGAGGGCTTATATAATGACATATATACGGTTGGTTTGTATTGTGAAAGCTGGGCTTTAAATTAGCTGAGGTGGGTTATGAATGAGCTTAAAGGGATCCTGACAGGTGCAATGTGCACCCAGACCTACGAGCAGTTCTGGGTGTATATTGCTAATCCCTGCCTAACTGTCCCTGTATCTAATAGCATAGATAAAGGGATCTTTAGAAAAAGTATTTTTAAAGATCCTTTATGATATGCTAATGAGCGAGAGGACTAGTCACAAGGGAGTTAGTTCCCTTGACTAATGAACCCCCTTAGCATGATAGAGCGGTTTTTCCTGTACTCTTAGCATGTTAACACGCCCACAGGGACATACTTGCATGCTAAGGGGGCTGACTAGCCAAGGGAAGTAACACCCTTACAACTAGTCCCTGCGCTCATTAGCATATCATAAAGGATCTTTAGAAATACTTTTTCTAAAGATCTTTATCTATGTGACTATAAGAAGAAGAGAGGGGAGCCAGCACGATCTGAAAATGGCATGCGTCATATAAAAAGTGAAAATTCACAGATTTATTCCAACTGTTCTATAATACAAAATGAGATTTTTAGCAAATAATTGATCAATTCTTTGAGCCACCCCTGCCAACGTCACTGTGACTATACTATGCATGGGTTCACTGGTATGTTTTTATATAATCATTTCACACACACTGGGAAGTTTTTGTCTTGTATATGTCATTAAACAGTGTGGATAAATTATTCAAACCCCATATAGTGCACTAGTATAATGCCGCCATACTTTGGACATAAGTAATGCCACTACACAATACTCTCAAATCTTTCATCCAACGATAGCCGGAGTGCGTTCATTAATACCACCGCTATATCCAGCAGCTCTTCCGTACGTCGGCGCATGTGCACAGGGTTCAGAACTTTAAGGTAGATAATGGTTACTGGTGAAAAGTACCGTATTTTTCGCTTTATAAGACGCAGCGGAATATAGGACGCACCCCAAACTTAGACATTAAAAAAAGGTAAAAAAAAAAGAAAAATGGGGTCCGTCTTATACTCTGGTGTTCTCTTACCGGAGGGGGGCAGCAGTGGTGGTGAAGCAGGGTCACAGGAGGTACAGGTTGTGCTGGCAGGTGCGGCGGGTCAGTGGCAGCGGGGTCTGTGGTGGCAGGTGCCGTGGTGTCCGTGGTTGCAGGCGCGGTGGCGTCCGTGGTGGCAGGAGCCGTGGGGGTCCGTGGTGGTGGCAGCAGCGGTGGCGGGTGAGCCGTGCAGCAGGCCGGTGCAGTGAGTGTCCGCAGTCACGGTTCAGTGGTGGCAGCGGCGACGGCTCAGTGGTGGCAGCGGCGGGGACTGCTCAGTGGTGGCAGCGGCGGGGACTGCTCAGTGGTGGAGCAGACGGATGCGGTGTTTTCCCAGTGTGTCCGCGGTCCCGATTCAAGTAATGGCGCCCGGAGCGACGAATGCGCAGATGGAGCGCTCATCCAAGAGCTCCACCGCGCGCCATCATTTGAAAGTGGGACCGCGGACAACTGGTAACATGCTGCACAGCCGCCCGCCCCGCATGCACAGAGTGGCAGCCAGCAGGCTGCCTGCCCACCCTGCGTACAAGCCGCCGGGTACCTGTGCTTGCATGCGGTGGCAGCCGGGTACCCGTGGCTGTGTGCGGGCGGCAGCTGAGTGACTGTGTGCGGGCGGCAGCCGGGTGCCTGTGTGAGGGCGGCAGCCGGCTGCCGCCCGCACGGGCACCCGACTGCCGCTCGCACACAGCACCTGGCTGCCGCCCGCACACAGCCATGGGTACCCGGCTGCCACCGCACGCAAGCACAGGTACCCGGCTGCGACCCCACACAGCACCCGGCTGCCGCCTGCACACAGCCACGGGTATCCGGCTGCCACCGCACGCAAGCACAGGTACCCGGCCGCTTGCATGCAGCCACAGGCACCCGGTTGCCCGATCGCCTCAGACAGGACTCCCAACCCCCCCCCCCCACCCCCAGGTACCCCCCATTTTCCTCCCAAATTTTTGTTAATGGGGCGCTATAATTTAGTTCTATTAGTTATTTGCTACGTGGACACCTCCACGTTTGTTCTCCCGGCATTTGCCAAAACTGGATCCGTCCATCAGTCCAGTAGTGGCGGTTTTACACCGCTCCATCCCTCTGCAGTAACCGTCCATCGTCCGCGATGAGCGAGCTCCAGCCGCCGCCGTCCACCGCTACATACTCTCAATAACAGATTAATATGGTAATTTGCTGTAATGATCGACTATTGCAAATGACTTTATGGTTATTATTCATCATTGTTATTAAACTAAAGACTTTATTTTTTTCTTTTTCCCTTCAATTATTAAAATTAAAACCCTGTAATAAGCTAAAAGCAGATTCTGCATTATAAACTAATTGAAAAACAAATTAAAAGTAAATTACATTGAGCAGCTGAGTTACCGCATTGTGCCGGAGATTGTACGTCCCATTTATTAAAGCACTTTGCTTTTTTTATTTATTTATATTATTTCTTTTCCCCTCAACCCCCAGAATTAATCCTGAGAAGCTCCTTGATGTTCAAGGGCGACTGGAGGCGTTTTTGGCCCAAGAACAAGAGCTAAAAGAACGCGCCCAAAGGGTAAGTGTGAATAATGTAGTAATTAAAGGGGTACTCCCAACTATCCACGAGATCCATTTTTGCTTGTGGGACCCCCACTGATAGCCATGATGGAGCCATTCTCCTATAGCCTGGAGGGGGGCGCATGTGTCCTGACATTATATTTCGGGTCTATGGCATCGATGGAGATGACAGAGCACTGTGCTGCCTTCATAATCACTTCCAGAGATGATGAGTGTAGCGGGAGGCTGCATGTTTCCTATCATGATATTCCAGGTCTATGGCCCCGATGGAGATGGCAGAGCACTGTGCTACCATCATAATCACTCGCAGAGATGATGAGTGGAGCAAGAGGGTGCATGTTTCCTGTCATGGTTTTCTAGGTCTATGGCACTGATGGAGATGACAGGACTGTGCTACCATCATAATCACTTCCAGAGATGACGAGTGGAGTAGGAGGGGGCGCATGTTTCCTGTCTTGATATTCCGGGTCTATAGCCCCGATGGCAGAGAATCAGGCTGCCATCCTAATGCCTCCCAGATATGACAAGTAGAGTGGGAGAGTGCATGTTTCATCTCATGATATTCCAGGTCTATGGCACCGATGAAGATGGCAGGACACCGGGAATCATTATAATCTCTCCCAGAGATGACGAGCGGAAGGGTGCATGTATTCTGTCGTTATATTTCGGGTCTGTGGCACCAAAGGCAGAGTACCGTGCTGCCATCATAATCGCTCCCCGAGACGACGAGTGGAGCGGGAGGGCGCATGTGTCCGGTCATTATATTCCGGGTTTATGGCACCAGTGGCGATGGCAGAGCACTTCGCACCATTATAATCTCTCCCAGAGATGATGAGTGGAGCGGCAGGGCACGTGTTAGCCCCACATAAAATGATCGGAGTGGCGGTCACACATGTGCTCTCCCAGTCCAAACACTCAGTTGACTTGGGGACCCCTACTAATGTGATCTCTGGAGGTCCCAGGAATCATATGTTTCTCTCCAATCCTGTGGACAGCCTCTTTCAGGGGGTATTCTCATAGTAGCAGCTGATGCATTTTGTTAGTATATCCTTGTTAATAGGATTAAGTTAAAACAAGCAACTATGCAGGTTACCTTTTATTAAAATCTTCCCTGTTCTCCAGAACGGAGGGATTTTTAATTTTATAGTTTGTCAGTGGTCCGTTTTGTAGCCAAGCAGCATGCACTTGCAATATTTTTGCTAAAGGGCTTATAAGCGCTGCTCTGAAGCTAGATCCGTTCCCCTGAAGGGCTTGTAAGCGCTGCTCTGAAGCTAGATTCGTTCCCCTGAAGGGCTTGTAAGCGCTGCTCTGAAGCTAGATCCGTTCCCCTGAAGGGCTTGTAAGCGCTGCTCTGAAGCTAGATCCGTTCCCCTGAAGGGCTTGTCAGCGCTGCTCTGAAGCTAGATCCGTTCCCCTGTGCTCCTCAGATGATGCAGAGGCATGGGAGATTGCACTTCTCTGGCCAGTGACAATCATGCAGCTGGTCTGAACTGTCAATCAGGAGCTTGATGCCTCCCCACCCAGCAAGCAGGAAGAGGGAGTAGTGCACTCCTGAAGAATGGGAACAATGTTGACCAATATTATTAGTATACTTTGCTTACAACCAACAATCCAGTTAGTCTGGGCCTGAATTTGTATGCCGCTCTCTCTGCCCCCTCTTCTTTTTAATTTACAAGTACAAAAAGAGGGGGGCATTTGGAGGAGAAGGTGGTCTGTTCTTCCCAGCAGTTGGTGTTGAATGCAACTTTTTGATATCCTTCAAAAAGAGATTTTCTGCTGTGACTTAAAGGGAAACGAGTATTGCAGCACATTAACATCCATGTTCCATGTGGTATCACTACACCCTTGGTAAACCCCTATTTGCACCATTGATTCGTCCTGGAAATAGGAATGCCCCAGTGATGAGAAGGTAAATATAAAACTTCACTATTTCAGTGATTTAAAATATTGTTCCTGACATATCACGGAGGTAAAGGCAGACAACGCGTTTTGGCATTCAAGCTTTAGTCATGGTGATACATTTGACTAAGGCTTGAACGGCGAAACGCGTCGTTTTGCCCTAACCTCGATGATGTGTCGGGCACAATATTTTAAATCACTGCAATAATAGTGAACTTTTATATTTACATTCTCATTGCTATGTCCTGTATTTGCCTCGACCCGCACCAGAGCAGTCCATGCGGGGGACGCCATTCCCACCCAATGAAAGTGGCAAGCTGACGTTTTTCTCTTGGTTGCTTATTGATTGGTACTATGAAGAATTTCACGCAATTTTTTGTTTTTTCTCTTTAGTGTTTTGTTTCCTATTTGCGATCAGTCTATTTAATGAAGGACAAGGAAGTCTTTGATGTCTTCCAGTTGCCTCTGGCACAGTACGCTCGGTAAGTAGATGGCATGTGTTTGCGCTTGATTTTTTTTTTTTTTTTTTAAATGGTTTTTCCATTTGTTGTCTGGGCTTTTCTGTGACATTTTTATGGGGTAACCCTTTAAGTATTTGCAATTTTTTTTTTTTTTTTTTTAAGGAGGAATAACAAGGAAAATTGTAAAATGTAAACCCAATATGTGCTGCATGAAAAGTCAGGGCTGAGCGGTCCTGAAACACTCACTTTTTGGCTTTATTGATCTCTGCTCCAAAAACTGATCAGCAAAAAAAAAAACCAAACAAACTTTTGTGAGCGTATCCAGAGGCTAGCTGTGTAGAAAATCTGTTTGTACAATTTTCTGGGCAGAAACTGAGCAGAAACTCCCAGGTGGTAGAGGAGTTTTGACATGTGGAGGAGGATTTGGGGAGTTTCTGCTCCAAAATCTACTGGAAAAACTGTATCCACATTGCCCGAGAGTTTGGGGGTTTGTTCGCACGGAGTTTTTTCTTTTCAATTTTGCAGCTGATCATGGAGTAGGGGGTCTTCTCCAACTTTTTTTATTTTTTTATTTTTCTGTTAAACCTAGCAAAAAAGTAAACAATTGTCAGAATTGTGTATCTTTTTCATCACTTGAGCTCCCTCTTCCTTACCAGGAAAAGTTTTTTTTTTTTTTTTTGCTACATCTTGAGAGCCATAACTTGATTTTTATTCTTATTTTTTTTAATGAGCATGGTTTGTAGTACTTCTCTGGGGTCTTTAATTCTCATTTTTGCTATTTAAAGTAATCTGTCAGTTTGTTTTTGCTACCTCATCTGAGAGCAGCATGATGTAGGCAAAGAGTTCCCGAATCCAACGATGTATCACTTAGATTACTGGCTGCAGCCGTTCTGACATAGGCAGTCAGAATTTTTAGCTTTAGCCATGTAGCAGAGCTGAGAAAGCTTCCCCCGCCCACACCAGGCTCTCTATAGAGATTGTACATTGACAGTGAGGTGTCAATCAGAGGAGGGGCAGTGCACGTTGCAGCAATGATAATGATCATGCCGCTTAAACAAACATGGCAAATAAACAATAGAAGGACTTTGACAAGACAGGCATCCCTGAACTTTCTGTGATAGCCCTTACAGCACGCTGGCTTCAGCTTACCTAGCAAAAACCTGCAGACAAATTCCCATTAACTATGCAGCCATCGGTCACACATGCTCAGTTGTCTCATGGTTCCCTCCGTTCCTGACATAAATTTCTGCTTCCTGATTTATAAATCTAGTTATCCAAATCGTTGTGTTCCTCGTCTTTTGTGTCTTCCTGAGGACCACACCCCCTTGGCTAATAACTATATTTATATATGGAGAGTAGGGATCATATTCAGGAATGGAGACGAACTAGAACAAAAAAAAAGCAGCCCCAGATCCAGGAGAACAGCGGCATTTACACCAGGTAGAAATATATATTTCAGGTGCCCATACATTTTTGAGCAGAGTTGCTTTTACACACTAACAACATTTTGTCTTCGGTGGCCTCCTGCCTCCAGGAGAAGAATCGAGCAAGTTGAATTTTACATATGAACTTTTTGTTCTCGGGGGAAACAAGCCAACGCTAGGGGCGTCCGTCCAGTGGCCCACCCACCCTCCTCCACTGAAAAACACATGCCTTCTGGGCATAGGGAACCTATATAGAAACAATATCTACCAGCAGATATAGGGTTAACCTACAGGTAAGTAGCATTAGATCATGTTAGTCTGTTGAACTGGTGAGAGGGTGCAGGGAGAAAATTTTAATTTATATCCTCCCTTCAGCTGTTCGCTTTTAGCCATTGGGATGCAGTAGGTATCAATTACAGTCATCAATCCCTATATAGTGAGTAGCTGTAATCACTGCCCGGGACCTTGACAGCTTGTTCTGCACACTCACGCTGCACAGCAAAGTGTCAATCAATGTGCAGGTGATTGATTACAGCTGTGCTCACTATATAGGGATTGGTGATTTTAACCGCTCCCTGTACTGCCCCAATGACTAGGTGCAAGCGGCTGCAGGGAAGATAAAAGTTTCTCCCTGTAGCCGCAGCTCAGGTTTAGCAGCCTAACATCACTTTAAGGCTTTTTATTTCCAGGTTACTGCTATATCTGCTGATAATTTGGTTCACTTCAAAACGTTTGCCTTTTTCAATAGTCTCACTTCCTGATCCCTAGTGGGCCTCACCATTGTCTCCCTCCCCTGATTCCAGGAGCTGAGCTGTACAGAGCCCCATCAGAGATAGAGAATGCATGCACCTCCTACATTCATTCTCGGAGACCAGCCCAGGCTGCACTCTCCTGTCTCCGGACTATGAATGTAATGGAGATTTATATGCCCCACCACTGCTCCATTCAGACTGGGCTTTGTAGATCCCCAATTTTGCCAAGTGGTTTGGAAGTTATCCCTTAGTCTTTTAAAAATGTAAGAACCACTTAAAGGGACTTGATTAGCATTTCTGCAATGTAATCTGAAGATGGCATGCTGCAAGATTTAATGGGAACCTGTCAGGTGCAATATGCATCCAGCACCACGAGCAGTTCTGGGTGCATAGTGCTAATCCCTGCCTAACTGTCCCTGTATCTAGTAGTATACATAAAGAGATCTTTAGAAAAAGTATTTCTAAAGATCTTTTATTATATGCTAATGAGGGCTGTGACTAGTCACAAGAGCGTTACTGGTTAATCAGCCCCCTTAGCGTGTTAGCCCGCTCCCGTGCTAACATGCTGATGAATGCGCAGCGTCAGAGGATGATTGCACTCACCTCTCTGCCATCGCGTCCGTGTCCTAGATTTCTGCTCAGTGCACATGATTTTCGGTCATGCGCCCTACATGGCTTTGAAGCCAGGACTTGTACACCCGGCTTCATAGTGCACATGACCGAAAGTCTGGGATCATGCGCACTGAGCCGAAATCCGAGACTGCGACGCGATGGTAACAGAGAGGTGAGCGTGACCATCCTCGGATGCTGCGCATTCATTAGCATGAGGCCAACTAGCCAGGGGAAGTAACACCCTTGCCACAAGTCGCTGGCCTCATTAGAAAAATACTTTTTCTAAAGATCCCTTTATATATGCTACTATAGCCTGGGACTGCTAGGTACGGATTAGCAATATGCACCCAGAACTGCTCTTGGTTCTGGGTGCATATTGCACCTGACAGGTTCCCTTTAAAATCGAGCATTCAGTCCTGCCCCTATCTCTCTTTTTTTTTGTTTACCTGCAATGTTAGTATAAACCTCTTATCTTTATCATTAGTGGGTCTCAGCAGAGTTATAGTCTGTCTCCGCCCCCTTCTGTGATTAGCAGCTTCTGTGAATAAAAATCTACACTGTAAGCCTGGTGTGGGCGGGTGCAGCCCCCAGAGCTCTGCTACATGCAAAATCTAAAATCTTTCACTGTGGCAGAACGGCTGCAGCCACTAATCTAAGTGATATATCATTGAACTCAGGGTCTCTTTACCGGCATCATGCTGCTCCCAGATGAGGTAGCAAAAACCTGCTGACAGATTCCCTTTTACTGTGCAAATATCACTGGGCTCAAGTTCTTATCCAAGTGAAATAAATAGACTTTTCCCCGCTGAGTCTTTGATCTCGTGCCCTGAGCTTCAGTTTCCTCCTAAGTGTTATAATTTGGTTTGCTGCTGTTCCTACCCCCCAAAAAAAATAAAAAAAAATAAAAAGCAAAGTATGAGATTAAATATTCTGTCTGCGTGCTGCCAGTGTGACTCATCCGGACTGTTCTGTGGCCTAAATGTTACATGGAAGCGCCTGGCACGCACAGGCCATCTGGCCAGGGAAATGAAATGTAACTTTTTGATTAGAACAATTTATTCTTTAATTACGGCCGATGGCGGGCTAACCTCTGCTCCGGCAGGGACGCCCTATAGCTGCCGCTCTGTACCGTCAGGAGTCAGTGTCAGGAGCATGCTGTCCTCCTACTTATTAGATCTATACTTTCTACATTGAATATGTAAAGCAGCAAATCTGTATGTGAATCAGTGATTTTTGGAGAGCGACCCCCCCCCCCTCCCTTCCTTCCCCCTTCCTAGGGAGCCGAAGATTCACTGACTCATTTTGCATATTTTTTCCTAACCTGTATTTTATGCTTCTTCATGGCTAGTAATAAGGATCTTTGTGGATTCCTGATTTGTTTTTTTAGCAAAATACCGGCATTACCAATAAAATAACTATGCTGGAGCACGTTAGATTTACAGTATGCTCTGCTATTTCTCCTGCAAATGTATAAATGCCGTATATTTACACCCCAAATGTCACCATTTCCCTCATCTGAAGAATATAGAGAAAAAATGCAAATGCGTGTGCTGCTTTTGTTCCTTGGTACAAGTTGGACAGTTTCTTAGCTGAAGCTCATGATTTAACCAACGAAAGGGGTCTTCATCAGGACTCTGCTACTAAACCTTATCCTCCTCTAACCTATTGTGTATCTAAAATGCCTATATTGGCTGCCATCTTTATTTATTTTTTCAATGTTGACTCCATAGAATGGAAAAGGCCAAGTTCTTACCCTTTTGGGGGGTCTTCTTTCTCCATAGAAGGAGGTCTCCCACCCATCGTACTCTTAAAGGGAACCTGTCAGCAGAAATTTCGACTTAAACCTAACAGATTCCCCCTCTGCAGCTCCTGGGCTGCATTCTAGCAAGGTCCCTGTTAGTATTGTGGCCCCTTTCTGACCCAAAAAAAGAGTTTATATCGAGGTACCTTTTTGGCTTCTGATTCTCTAAATGTGTCACGGGGGCGGGCTGCCTGATGGCCGTTATTCTGCCCCCTGTTCCTGTATGCCGCCCCCATCGCCGATTTCTATACTTCTGGACGCCGCCCACTGCTCCAGCCATCCCCGCGCATGCCCAGTGCTCATCTCTCGTGGATGAGCACTGTGCCCAGTGTCACCGGTGGTGACGTGCGCGCAGGGTTTAGATTATGGGCGGTGCTGTGATGTTAATTACCAAGCAACCGCCCATAATCGCGGGACCGCGCATTCCCCCTCGGCCTGCTTTCTGCGCAAGCGCGCTGCAGCTGAACTCACGTCACCTCCTTCCCATCTTGCCCTGAGGCAGGAAATAGATGGGAGGAGCGCGGAGCAGTGACTACACCGATCAGGAGGAGTTCAGCTGCAGCGCGCTTGCGCAGAAAGAAGCAGGCCGAGGGGGAATGCGCGGTCCCGCGATTATGGGAGAGATGAGCACTGGGCATGCGCGGGGATGGCTGGAGCAGTGGGCGGCGTCCAGAAGTATAGAAATCGGCGATGGGGGCGGCATACAGGAACAGGGGGCAGAATAACGGCCATCAGGCTGCCCGCCCCCGTGACACATTTAGAGAATCAGAAGCCAAAAAGGAAGCTCGATATAAACTCTTTTTTTGGGTCAGAAAGGGGCCACAATACTAACAGGGACCTTGCTAGAATGCAGCCCAGGAGCTGCAGAGGGGGAATCTGTTAGGTTTAAGTCGAAATTTCTGCTGACAGGTTCCCTTTAATCGTCCACTTAACAAACCAGAGTTATGTTTTCATTCTCGTCCTTTCTATTCCCATCGAGACTACAAATGTGTCTGTATTTTTTTACCTCTGACATTAAGCTTTACTGATTGCCCTCGTACAGGTCATTGGGTCTTGCTGTAGCCCCAAGAGTTCGTTTCCTTCAGAAAGCCCAAAACTCAAAGAGTTCTGAAAGCAAAGCAAGCGAGGATGTCCAGGACCCTGGCAGCATCAGCGATGAGGAAATTGAGAACTTTAAGTCCCGGCTCGTTGGGAAGAATTTTGATCAGACTGTAAAAGTAAACACGAAGAATGATGAACCATCCAGTGGAGACAGCGAAGAGGAGGACGATTCAGAAGAAGCTGAGGGCTCAGAGAAAACCAGAAAACAATCTACTTTCCAGCTTGTAGATGATGATGATGACGACGACGACGATGACTGCCGAGACGTGGAGATTTTTACAGTAAAAAGGAGAGATGTGTTTGGCGTTAATGATGGCGACAAATCTCCGGTGAGTCTATATATATTCTTATTTATTACATTGCCAAAAGTACGTGGAGCTTCTGTGACAAGTTTGGTGCCGTCACCAATACGTAATTGTGAATGTCGTCTTTGCATATGACTAACCAATTTTTATTTTTTTTAGCCCTTGCTTTGTACTGGAGTTCATAATGTCATTCTAATAATTCAAAGGTGCTAGTAATCCTCAAATAATGTTATTGTATATTGTATCATCGGTTTTCTTCTTTGGGACCTAGAGGCGTAGCCCAAAGCATTATAGCTTCGCGGCTAGACTTTCTAATTGACACTCTGCATTTGGCCAGAACCATTCTCCTGGGTGACCTCCAAACCTAATCTCAGGAGAGCAGTATTTCTACAGAACTCCCCTCTCTCTACTGCAGGTTCATTGATGGTGGAGTGGTATGTTTGTGTTTTTAGTTGTGTATACCCAGGATTCTCTTCAAGGGGAAAATGTATGATGTAATGTGATAAAACATTGACGCTCTTCGGTTGGGATAAAACGTTGACGCTCTTCGGTTGGGATAAAACGTTGACGCTCTTCGGTTGGGATAAAACGTTGACGCTCTTCGGTTGGGATAAAACGTTGACGCTCTTCGGTTGGGATAAAACGTTGACGCTCTTCGGTTGGGATAAAACGTTGACGCTCTTCGGTTGGGATAAAACGTTGACGCTCTTCGGTTGGGATAAAACGTTGACGCTCTTCGGTTGGGATAAAACGTTGACGCTCTTGGGTTGGGATAAAACTTTGTTCTTCGATTGTGATAAAACGTTGACGTTCAGCGATTGTGGTAAAACTTTGACGTTCTTCGATGGTGCCTTGGTGTTGATGAGCTTGTAGTCTGCCGTCGTTGGTCCACATAGAGTCCATATACAATTATCAAGAATTTACAATAAATCCATTCCAGTTTGTCAGTTGGAATAATCCTCATTGAGTAATTTTGGGAGTTCCTATGTGATTTCCAACACTTTCTGTCACCTGCAGTTTTTGCTCACAGATGAACAGTATTTCTTTTGGTTGACAATGCCCCATTATTGTTCGTGACCCTGCCAGATTGCTGCTACATTCTGACTGGGGATTTCAGTGCCCTGGTTTGGGGTTAGAGGATATCCAGTAAATGGACTCTTATTGATCGGCAAGTTATGAACTATTCCATGGATAGGGGGCAACTTTCCAAGTTGGGACAACCTTTGTTATATTCAGTTTTTCTTTTTCGCTCCTAATTGGGAGACCCAGACAATTGGGTGTATAGCTACTGCCTCCGGAGGCCGCACAAAGTACTACACTTAAAAGTGTAAGGCCCCTCCCCTTCTGGCTATACACCCCCCCGTGGGAGCACGGGTCCCTCAGTTTTTGCTTTGTGCGAAGGAGGTCAGACACGCACGCATAGCTCCACTATTTAGTCAGCAGCAGCTGCTGACTATGTCGGATGGAAGAAAAGAGGGCCTATACAGGGCCCCCAGCATGCTCCCTTCTCACCCCACTTTCTGTCGGTGGTGCTTGTTAAGGTTGAGGTACCCATTGCGGGTACGGAGGCTGGAGCCCACATGCTGATTCCTTCCCCATCCCCATTAGGGCTCTGGGCGAAGTGGGATTTTACCGGTCTCCAGGCACTGAGACCGTGCTCCATCCACAGCCCCTGGAGAAGCCGCTGGATATGGAGCTGAGTATCGTCAGGGACATGGCCCTGCTCCGTCAAGGTACTCTGTGTCCCCGTGCATACGCGCGCACACCGCAGCATTGCTGGGTGTGTTAGTGCGCCGGGGACAACAGCGCTGCTGCGCTTGTGCCATTTCCTCACTTCAGCTTAGCTGAGTGGGTAGACTCAGGGAGAACGGTCGCGCCGGCCGCTGGGACTGCGACGCGGCTGGGACTTGTGGTGCGCCGGGGACTTCCGCGCTGACCGTGCATATATCACGGCCGCGCTTATTACTACAGTCCCCAGCTTTTGCGGCCTAGTTCGTTCGTTCCCGCCTCCGCACCTGCCAGTCAGGAGGAGGGCGGGACGCTGTACAGAGCATCAGCGCTGAGGGCTGGAGTCTTTTTTACATACTCCAGCCCTCACACCAGGCACAGTAGGACGCAGTTTCCCGCTTTGTTTGTGGCACGCCCACGGTCCGCCCCTCTTCACTGAACGCCGGCAGCCATTCCTGCCTGCACGCTGAGCTGCAGAGGGGAGACGGGGAGACCCAGACACGGGATTCTACGGCCTCATACCCGCTGTTCAGCGGGCGGTAAGCAGCCCTCAAGGGCTCACCCCCACTTGTGCCGTTTGTATACTGAGTATTTTGTGTTTGCAAATACTTTGTACTGTACGGTCGCTGGTGATTCTCGGCTATATACCCTCCTAGATTACATGGAGGCAACAGCATGTCGTCCGCAAAACGCAAGGGTGCTAAAGGCACAGACATAATATGCTGCCTGTACCGCATGTGGGGCTGCTCTACCGGCAGGTTCCACTGACCCCCATTGTGTGCAGTGCTCGGCCCCTGTGCAACTTGCACAGCCGGGGCCTCTGCTGGACGTGACCCAGAGTGTACCACCTGTGAATGCTGTCCAGGTGACAGGAACGGAGTTTGCAGCTTTTGCTGACAGATTGTCTATGACCATGTCAAAGATTCTTGAAACATTGCAGTCTAGACCAGTAACTCAGACCATGGACACTGTGGCATCATTGCTCCCTGGTCCCCCTCAGCTGGAACACTTCCAAGCTCCGGGGGTGTCACATGCACCCCAGGGTGACGATTCTGACTCAGACAACAGTCCCAGACAACCTAAGCGGGCTCGTTATGAGGGGCCCTCAACTTCGTCTCACTGGTCAGGATCCCAGCGGGACGAATCTATGGGTGATGAGGCGGATGTAACTGATCAAGATTCTGATCCTGGGACCACTCTCAATCTGGATACACCGGATGGTGACGCCATAGTGAATGATCTTATAGCGTCCATCAATAGGATGTTAGATATTTCCCCGCCAGCTCTTCCTGCGGAGGAGGCAGCTTCACAGCAGGAGAAATTCCATTTCAGATATCCCAAGCGTAAATTAAGCACTTTTCTGGACCACTCTGACTTTAGAGAGGCAATCCAGAAACACCACGCTTATCCTGAGAAGCGGTTTTCTAAACGGCTTAAAGATACACGCTATCCTTTTCCCCCTGAAGTGGTCAAGGGTTGGACCCAGTGTCCCAAGGTGGACCCTCCAATCTCCAGGCTTGCAGCTAGATCTTTAGTTGCAGTAGAAGATGGAGCGGCACTTAAAGATGCCACTGACAGGCAGATGGAGCTCTGGCTGAAATCCATCTATGAAGCTATTGGAGCGTCGTTGGCGCCAGCTTTTGCAGGCGTATGGGCACTCCAAGCCATTTCAGCTGGGCTTATACAAGTCGACTCGGTCACACGTACATCTGCCCCGCAGGTGGCACCATTGACCTCTCAAATGTCTGCATTCGCGTCTTACGCGATTAATGCTGTCCTGGACTCTACGAGCCGTACGGCGGGGGCGTCAGCCAACTCCGTGGTTTTGCGCAGAGCCCTGTGGTTGAGAGAATGGAAGGCAGATTCTGCTTCCAAGAAGTGCTTAACCAGTTTGCCTTTTTCTCGCGACCGATTGTTTGGGGAGCGTTTGGATGAAATCATTAAACACTCCAAGGGTAAGGACTCATCCTTACCTCAACACAGACAAAACAAGCCCCAACAAAGGAGGGGTCAGTCTGGTTTTCGGTCCTTTCGAGGCTCAGGCAGGTCCCAATTCTCCTCGTCTAAAAGGACTCAAAAGGATCAGAGAGGCTCAGATTCTTGGCGGACTCAGTCACGCCCAAAAAAGACAGCAGGAAGAACCGTTACCAAGACTGCTTCCTCAAGACTTTAAGCCTCCTCTCTCCGCATCCTCGGTCGGTGGCAGGCTCTCCCGCTTTGGCGACATTTGGCTGTCACAGGTCAAAGACCGTTGGGTGAAGGACATTCTGTCTCACGGGTACAGGATAGAGTTCAGCTCTCGTCCTCCAACTCGTTTCTTCAGAACTTCCCCACCGCCCGACCGAGCCGATGCTCTGCTGCAGGCGGTGGCCGCTCTAAAGGCGGAAGGAGTGGTGACTTCCGTTCCTCTTCAGGAACAAGGTCACGGTTTTTACTCCAATCTGTTTGTGGTGCCAAAGAAGGACGGGTCCTTTCGGCCCGTCCTGGATCTAAAGTTGCTCAACAAACACGTAAAAACCAGGAGGTTCCGGATGGAATCTCTACGCTCCGTCATAGCCTCAATGTCTCAAGGAGATTTCTTAGCATCAATAGACATCAAAGATGCTTATCTTCACGTGCCGATTGCGCCAGAGCATCAGCGTTTTCTACGCTTCGTTATAGAAAGCGAACACCTGCAGTTCGTAGCGTTACCTTTCGGGCTGGCAACAGCCCCTCGGGTCTTCACCAAGGTCATGGCAGCAGTAGTAGCTGTCCTGCACTCGCAGGGTCACTCCGTGATCCCGTATTTGGACGATCTACTTATAAAGGCACCCTCTCAAGAGGCATGCCAACACAGTCTGGACGTGGCACTGAAGACTCTCCAGAGTTTCGGGTGGATTATCAACTTTTCAAAGTCAAATCTAACCCCGACCCAATCACTAACATATCTTGGCATGGAGTTTCATACTCTCTCAGCGATAGTGAAGCTTCCACTGGACAAGCAGTGCTCTCTGCAGACAGGGGTGCAATCTCTCCTGCAGAACCAGTCCCACTCCTTGAGGCGCCTCATGCATTTCCTAGGGAAGATGGTGGCAGCAATGGAAGCAGTCCCTTTCGCGCAGTTTCATCTGCGCCCTCTACAATGGGACATTCTCCGCCAATGGGACGGGAAGTCGACGTCCCTCGACAGGGATGTCTCCCTCTCTCAGGCAGCCAAGGACTCTCTCCGATGGTGGCTTCTTCCCACCTCATTGTCAAAAGGAAAGTCGTTCCTACCCCCATCCTGGGCGGTGGTCACGACAGATGCGAGCCTATCAGGGTGGGGAGCAGTGTTTCTTCACCACAGGGCTCAGGGTACGTGGACTCAGAGAGAGTCCACCCTTCAGATCAATGTTCTGGAAATCAGAGCAGTCTATCTTGCTCTGCGAGCCTTCCAACAGTGGCTGGAGGGCAAGCAGATCCGGATTCAGTCGGACAATTCCACAGCGGTGGCGTACATCAACCACCAAGGGGGAACACGCAGTCGGCAAGCCTTTCAAGAAGTCCGGCGGATTCTGACGTGGGTGGAAAACACAGCATCCACCATATCCGCAGTTCACATCCCAGGCGTGGAAAACTGGGAAGCAGACTTTCTCAGTCGCCAGGGCATGGACGCAGGGGAATGGTCCCTTCACCCGGACGTGTTTCAGGAGATCTGTCGCCGCTGGGGGATGCCGGACGTCGACCTGATGGCGTCACGGCACAACAACAAGGTCCCGGTTTTCATGGCACGGTCTCACGATCACCGAGCTCTGGCGGCAGACGCCTTAGTTCAGGATTGGTCGCAGTTCCGACTACCTTATGTGTTTCCACCTCTGGCATTGTTGCCCAGAGTGCTCCGCAAAATCAGGTCCGACTGCCGTTGCGCCATTCTCGTCGCTCCAGACTGGCCAAGGAGGTCGTGGTACCCGGATCTGTGGCATCTTACGGTAGGACAACCGTGGGCGCTACCAGGCCGTCCAGACTTGCTGTCTCAAGGGCCGTTTTTCCATCTGAATTCTGCGGCCCTGAACCTGACTGTGTGGCCATTGAGTCCTGGATCCTAGGGACCTCAGGTTTATGTCATGATGTTGTTGCCACCATGAGACAGGCTAGGAAACCATCCTCCGCCAAGATCTACCACAGAACGTGGAAGATATTCTTATCTTGGTGCTCCGCTCAGGGAGTTTCTCCCTGGCCATTTGCATTGCCTATTTTTCTTTCCTTCCTGCAGTCTGGGTTGGAAAAAGGTTTGTCGCTTAGCTCCCTTAAAGGACAAGTCTCTGCGCTATCCGTATTCTTTCAGAAGCGCCTGGCGCGACTTCCTAAGGTACGCACGTTCCTGCAAGGGGTTTGTCATATCGTTCCCCCTTACAAGCGGCCATTGGAACCCTGGGATCTGAACAAGGTTCTAATTGCTCTCCAGAAGCCACCTTTCGAGCCTATGAAGGAGATTTCCTTTTCTCGGCTTTCACAGAAAGTGGCTTTTCTGGTGGCGGTCACGTCTCTTCGGAGAGTGTCAGAGCTGGCGGCGTTATCTTGCAAATCTCCCTTCCTGGTGTTTCACCAAGACAAGGTAGTACTGCGTCCAATTCCAGAGTTTCTTCCCAAGGTGGTATCTTCCTTTCATCTCAATCAGGATATCACTTTACCATCTTTGTGTCCGCATCCAGTTCACCAATTGAAAAGGGTTTGCATCTGTTGGACCTGGTGAGAGCACTCAGGATCTACATTTCCCGCACGGCGCCTCTGCGCCGTTCGGATGCACTCTTTATCCTGGTCGCTGGTCAGCATAAAGGGTCGCAAGCTTCCAAATCCACCCTTGCGCGGTGGATCAAGGAACCAATTCTTCACGCCTACCGTTCTGCTGGGCTTCCGACTCCTTCTGGACTGAAGGCCCATTCTACCAGAGCCGTGGGTGCGTCCTGGGCATTACGGCATCAGGCTACGGCTCAGCAGGTGTGCCAGGCGGCTACCTGGTCGAGTCTGCACACTTTTACCAAGCATTATCAGGTGCATACCTACGCTTCGGCGGATGCCAGCCTAGGTAGACAAGTCCTGCAGGCGGCGGTGGCCCACCTGTAAGAAAGGGCTGCCTGACAGCCCGATCACGAGGTATTCTTTTACCCACCCAGGGACTGCTTTTGGACGTCCCAATTGTCTGGGTCTCCCAATTAGGAGCGAAAAAGAAGGGAATTTTGTTTACTTACCGTAAATTCCTTTTCTTCTAGCTCCAATTGGGAGACCCAGCACCCGCCCTGTTTTTTCTTAGGGTATTTGTTTTTCGGGTGCACATGTTGTTCATGTTGATAAGTTACGTTCTCCGATATTGTTTATCGGATTGAATTTGTTTTTGAAACAGTTATTGGCTTTCCTCCTTCTTGCTTTTGCACTAAAACTGAGGGACCCGTGCTCCCACGGGGGGGTGTATAGCCAGAAGGGGAGGGGCCTTACACTTTTAAGTGTAGTACTTTGTGCGGCCTCCGGAGGCAGTAGCTATACACCCAATTGTCTGGGTCTCCCAATTGGAGCTAGAAGAAAAGGAATTTACGGTAAGTAAACAAAATTCCCTTCATTTCTATGTAAAAAGTCAACTCACTGCTCAAATGTTCAGGCCTTTGAGCGTCTTTTAACCATTTTTGAGTGAATGCAAACTCGCTCATCGGTGACATGGGGGTCCATTCTCAAAAATCGTTACTGCACCAGTAACGAAGTTGTTCCTCGTTCCTGCGGCAGCACACATCGCTCCGTGTGACACCGCAGGAACGAGGAAGCTCACCTTACCTGCCTCCCGGCCACTATGCGGAAGGAAGGAGGTGGGTGGGATGTTACGTCCCGCTCATCTCCGCCCCTTCGCTTCTATTGGGCGGTGGTTCAGTGACGCAGCTGTGACGTCGCTGTGACACTGAACGAACCGCCCCTTTAGAAAGGAGGCGATTCGCCGATCACAGCGACGTCGCCGGGCAGGTAAGTAGTGTGACGGGTCTGGGGAATGTTGTGCGGCACGGGCAGCGATTTGCCCATGTTGCACAACAGATGGGGGCGGGTACCCACACTAGCGATATCTGTACCGATATCGCAGCGTGTAAAGCGGCTTTTACTTTGGAAACACTCGGCAGTTGGGCGGTATGTTGGGTGTGAATACTATTGAATGCTCTTCCTAGTAAACTTGAATAAGCCCCCGGGTTGCCAGATTTGTGTCATGCTAGAGGTGCGCAGTATTTGGCCCCCGGTGACATGATGCGCCGTAGAACAACTTTGGCCCGCGAGAGCCTTCTCTCGTTTCATTTTCCAGGATCTGATGGATTTGACTACCCTAATAGTCAATGGCTCCCTGTGCCCTCAACTTAGGGGCGTCCTCCGAGTTGTGTATTTTTTTTTTTCTTTTAACACCTTTACTCCTGGGTGTGATTTTATATATTTAGAACCCCCCCTCTCATTTTTGTGCGTCTGTTTTCCGCTCTCTTCCAAGAGTCGTTACCGTTATCCTTAACCTGCCAGAATAGCTGTATGAGGGCGTGTAGAAAATGGGAAAGAAAAAATAGGTATCCAAAGGATAGGTGATGACTTGCAGATTGCACTGCTGGAGAGCGGTTTCCTCCTTGTTACAAAAGGACGTGGCAAATAGGACCCCCGACCGCCGCTCCATTCGTTACCTATGGGACCCTGGAAAAAGCCAAATGCAGCGCTGGGCAGCCCCATAGTGAATGGCTGAGCGCAGGTATCACATCCGCCCTGTCCTGTTCAGGTATATTGTAGATCGGTCTGTGCGTACAAAGCAACGCAAAGTCCTTTTTTTTTTTTTTTTTTAATAGACACCTTTCATTGCCAGAAACAGGTATAAAAGTGCCACATTGCCTTGTGGCCGGCCGCTGCCGGGAACGGTGCATTAGCCGCATGCCATTTTGCAGGTTAAGATTTCTTCTTCCAAACACCATGTTATTATTTTTTCTTCTGTTTCTAAATCCCTTTTCACACGCAGTGCATATCGATGTCGCGGTGCTTGAAGATCTAAAATGAAATTTTCTACTTCTTATCTGGGTTTATGCTCCGCTAAAGGATCACTAGACCTAAAGTGCAGGCGGCTCATCTGTAAGAGCCACCGGGAATATCCGAGACCATCAGATCTACTAACCCGGGCACACAGACCATCGACCTCACCGGGCACACAGACCATCGACCTCACCGGGCACACAGACCATCGACCTCACCGGGCACACAGACCATCGACCTCACCGGGCACACAGACCATCGACCTCACCGGGCACACAGACCATCGACCTCACCCCGGGCACACAGACCATCGACCTCACCCCGGGCACACAGACCATCGACCTCACCCCGGGCACACAGACCATCGACCTCACCCCGGGCACACAGACCATCGACCTCACCCCGGGCACACAGACCATCGACCTCACCCCGGGCACACAGACCATCGACCTCACCCCGGGCACACAGACCATCGACCTCACCCCGGGCACACAGACCATCGACCTCACCCCGGGCACACAGACCATCGACCTCACCCCGGGCACACAGACCATCGACCTCACCCCGGGCACACAGACCATCGACCTCACCCCGGGCACACAGACCATCGACCTCACCCCGGGCACACAGACCATCGACCTCACCCCGGGCACACAGACCATCGACCTCACCCCGGGCACACAGACCATCGACCTCACCCCGGGCACACAGACCATCGACCTCACCCCGGGCACACAGACCATCGACCTCACCCCGGGCACACAGACCATCGACCTCACCCCGGGCACACAGACCATCGACCTCACCCCGGGCACACAGACCATCGACCTCACCCCGGGCACACAGACCATCGACCTCACCCCGGGCACACAGACCATCGACCTCACCGGGCACGGTGTCGCTGTGTCGCGATGTTGGGCAAGGTTGGGTATCACTGTGTCGGACAAGGGGGGGGGGGTCGCTATGTCGGGGAGATCAGGGTATATATGGGGTATATATACAGTACATGTGCGTATGTATGTATATACTGTATGTACATGTATATAATATATATGTATGTATATATACGTTTGTGTATGTGTAATGTAATTTTTTTTAAAAAAAAAAAATCTATGTATAAATAATTAATTTTTCAGCCCCAGCAGGTCTGCCACATATTTCTTGATATTCGCTATATCATTCCCTCGCGTCTCTTACACACGGTGCGTCACATTTGGATGGACCTGCTATTCTCTGAATCTTCGCCCGGTCACGGCAGTGTGGGGAGGTGTAGCGCCGGCTCCGGACCGTTTATTGAGAATCGTCTGATTTTTGGTGCCTTGTTACAAGTTTAACCTTGTCTCTTTGTTTGCAATGTTCTTCCATAAAGTTCTCTGTCTGTACACGGGCTTAAGCTCTGAGTAAATGATCAGTATCTCTAAACTCCGCCAGCGCATATTCTGGTGCCGGCCCGGGAATATGCAGGAAAAGGTCATTTTGTTTCTGGAGACTCAGACTTGCATAAATATCACGTCACGTAGCTTCAGATAATTCCTGTGCGGAGGTTCTGCTGAGCTGAATGTTCTCTGGTAAATATTGTCGGATGCCAGCGGCTCTTATAATTTATATACAGTATATATATTTTTTGTATTAATTAAAGGGAAATCAACACTTATATTCTTCTAGAAATTGGTTTTGATGAAACCTCAACCTGAATAATGTTAGACTACTGGTGACATTTCTGCCTTTCAGGAAAATGCATTGTTTCAGCCATAAGGTTTACCGCAGAGGTGCAGTTTATTATCAGTATGGTGCTCCTAAGAAAGACCTAAGTGGTATATATAGTTCTGCTGAACCTGCGTCCGTGCATGTGCCTGGCCTGCGTCCGTGCATGTGCCTGGCCTGCGTCCGTGCATGTGCCTGGCCTGCGTCCGTGCATGTGCCTGGCCTGCGTCCGTGCATGTGCCTGGCCTGCGTCCGTGCATGTGCCTGGCCTGCGTCCGTGCATGTGCCTGGCCTGCATCCGTGCATGTGCCTGGCCTGCGTCCGTGCATGTGCCTGGCCTGCGTCCGTGTCCATGCCCTTTAATTTCTTGCATGTTGATGGGGGCCCTAGTCGTGAGACCCCACCGATTGCTTGACAGTCTCCCGTGAAGTGCCCATCCAATGCTACAAGAGCGCACAGGAGTGCATGGATTCAATAGACAGCAATTCTTGTGGTCTGCAACTTGCCACTTACTCGTTTTGCGTGGATCCTTCATCTTCATCAGTGTTCTGCCAGCACTTTAAGAGCTGGAGCTTCCTTTTTCCCTTTCTTTGTCCAGTTTACTGTTTTCGTGCCCTGAATGGAAAGTGCTCTTCACTAGCGGAAGATGGAGGAAGACTCGCCAACCGTTCCTGTAATCCGTCTCTGCTGCTAGATGTGAATTACACTTAACTGTGTACTGCATGATACAAGATAGCTGCCGCGTTTAATGATTTGGCACTCTTAAGGCCCCGTCACACTAAGCAACATCGCTAGCAACATCGCTGCTAACGAACAACTTTTGTGACGTTGCTAGCGATGTTGCTGTGTGTGACATCCAGCAACAACCCGGCCCCTGCTGTGAGGTCGTTGGTTGTTGCTGAATGTCCTGGGCCATTTTTTAGTTGTTGCTGTCCTGCTGTGAAGCACAGATCGCTGTGTGTGACAGCGATAGAGCAACAACTAAATGTGCAGGCAGCAGGAGCCGGCTTCTGCGGAGGCTGGTAACCACAGTAAACATCAGGTAACCAAGAAGCCCTGTCCTTGGTTACCCGATATTTACCTTTGATACCAGCCTCCGCCGCTCTCACTGCCTGTGCTGCCGGCTCCTGCTCTGTGCACATGTAGCTGCAGCACACATCGGGTAATTAACCCCATGTGTGCTGTAAGTAGGAGAGCAGGGAGCCAGTGCTCAGTGTGCGCTGCTCCCTGCTCTGTGCACATTTAGCTGCAGCACACATCGGGTAATTAACCCGATGTGTGCTGTAGCTAGGAGAGCAGGGAGCCAGCGCTCAGTGTTCGCTGCTCCCTGCTCTCTGCACGTGTAGCTCCGTGCGGTGGTAACCAAGGTAAATATCGGGTTGGTTACCCGATATTTACCTTAGTTACCAAGCGCAGCATCTTCCACGCGGCGCTGGGGGCTGGTCACTGGTTGCTGGTGAGCTCACCAGCAACTCGTGTAGCCACGCTCCAGCGATCCCTGCCAGGTCAGGTTGCTGGTGGGATCGCTGGAGCGTCACAGTGTGACAGCTCACCAGCAACCTCCTAGCAACTTACCAGCGATCCCTATCGCTGGTAAAATAAAAAAAATTCTTCCATAAAGGACTGATCTGCTCCGCCAGCATTGTTTGTGTCCACCACCAGTTCCTTGGTGACTTCTTCCAGCAGGGCACAGCATGTGACTGCTGCAGCCAATCAGTGGCCCTTCTTGTCTTCAGCCTTTACATTCCGCCAGAGAATCTCTTTGGGTTTGGACGGAATGTGAGGGCTGCAGCCAATCAGCCGCTGCGGCTTGCCAGTCATGTGATATTTCCTACTGGAGAGGCAGCAAGGAGACCGGTGGGGACTCAGGCGGGGGTGTACTGTCATGGTGCAGTCCGGTAAGTGACTGTCTTTTTATTTTACACCTCCATTGGCCTCAAGGTAATATAAAATGAAGGTCTTATCTATCCATTTCCGGCGCAGTCCGCCATCACTCATAGAGCAGCTGACTCCAGGGTAGGTGGGCGCGTTCTGCTGCCCGTTTTTACCCTTTTTGTGTAATGTTCTTCTACCTGACTCCAGGTGTGATGTCTGCAGTTCACCGTGAAGACAGATGCAGCCGTCACTCACATCTCTCTGCTGTCACGGGTAGAGTGAAGGTCAGAAACGTCTTGAGACCTTCCACCGCTCCCGGGTACTTTAGGCCCCATCTTGGCGGCGTGTTTAAGCCCCCGGGAAAGCATTTCTGTCATGTTTGAACTGGAAACCTTCACGTCTTTATATATGTTTTTTTGTTTTTCTTTTAAAAAATATTCTTTAAGAATGGCCCATGTTGTGCTCTTTACTGATATTTCCTGCCTTAAAGGAACTCTGAAATGTAAACCGCTGGCATCTTATGGAAGTGCGGCGTATAATGCCACTTATGTCACAGCTCAAGTTTCCTAGACATAGAACTGTCAGATACATCAGGAATTGTTAGAACAAGCGTTACTGTCGGGAATAACGAGGACGCTACAGTCAACATCTCCCCATCTCTAAGGGCTGCTAATGCTGGCAGCGTGGGGGGCTTGAGAAGGGGGGGCAGTGCTGCCGTCAGCTAGGTAGCCAAGGGAAGGGGGGCAGTGCTGCTGCCAGGCGGGTATCCAAGGGAAGGAGGGCAGTGCTGCTGCCAGGGTGGGTATCCAAGGGAAGGAGGGCAGTGCTGCTGCCAGGTGGGTATCCAAGGGAAGGAGGGCAGTGCTGCTGCCAGGTGGGTATCCAAGGGAAGGAGGGCAGTGCTGCTGCCAGGTGGGTATCCAAGGGAAGGAGGGCAGTGCTGCTGTCAGGTGGGTAGCTGAGGGAAGGGGGGCAGTGCTGCTGTCAGGTGGGTAGCTGAGGGAAGGGGGGCAGTGCTGCTGCCAGGTGGGTATCCAAGGGAAGGAGGGCAGTGCTGCTGCCAGGTGGGTATCCAAGGGAAGGGGGGCAGTGCTGCTGTCAGGTGGGTAGCTGAGGGAAGCGGGGCAAAGCTGCTGTCAGGTGGGTATCCGAGGGAAGGGGGGCAGTGCTGTTGTCAGGTGGGTATCCGAGGGAAAGGGGGCAGTGCTGCTGCCAGCTGGGTAGCTGAGGGAAGGGGGGCAGTGCTGCTGCCAGCTGGGTAGCTGAGGGAAGGGGGGCAGTGCTGCTGTCAATGGCTATCCAAGGGAAGAGGAGCAAATGCTGCTGCCAGATGTGTGTGAGGGAAGGGGGTCTGTGTGTATGTCTGGGAAGGTGGAGGGTGCTGCTACAAGCTGAGTAGGCTGGGAAAGGAGGACAGTGCTGCTGTCAGTGAGGCTATGTGCGCACGTGTGCGCTCTGCACCGCACCGAAAATGTGCGCTTCAGAGCGCAGCTGAAAAGCTGCATTCTGAAGCGCATGGTGCCGGCAGATTCGTGCGCTCTGCATGCTGCCTCTCCCTATAGACAGCATGCAGGACGCACGGAAGAAGTGACAGGTCACTTCTTAGAATGCAGCGATTCGGCAAGCAGCCGAATTGCTGCGTTCTAACATGCCACGTGCGCACGGCTCCTGCACAATCTCCATAGATTGTACAGGGGACGCAGGACGCATGCAGCTACGCTGCGGTGCAGAACGCAGCGTAACTGCATGTAATACGCACACGTGCGCACATACCCTGAAGTTACACTGCCTTAAGCCATAGTCTGTCATCATGAACCAATCAGGCCCCCCATTGCCATGTCCTGTCCTGCTTCTGGATGATGGGGGAAACCTTTGTTCCTCTCTGTAGGGGATTTGAGCTTCCAGGTTCCCTGACCTCCTCCTCTACAATGGAGATAGGAGGGAGTGGGACCCAGCCATTATATTGCAGACTGGAAGTCTTGTAGTCACGTGCTCAGTTTGTTGATGGAGGAAGGGACCTGGCACCTATAGACCCAATTTATTATCTTCAGACAACTTCAGTGAAGGTGTGACTCCGAGATGACTTGTCTGTTCTGCCACTAGGAGTCTATGGAGTGTCCTCTGTTGTGACAAGTTCCTTTTGATCTCCATAGAAAGCACTTGCAAGAGGTCCTTTTGTGACTGGGCGTTTCTCACTATAGGTGATCCTATGTAATTTGGCCATAGGCAGTGCAGCAGGGGCCAGGAATTTCCATGAAATTAGCTGGGGGGACACGAATATTCCAAAACTGATTGTAAAGCTTTGGGGCCAGGCAGTGCATGGTCGGTGTGAGGAGCGGCCTGCCTGGAGATATTCCACATTATTTACAATACCCATTTGTGGCTGCGGCAACCCAAGGGAGTTTAAGCCAAGGATGAGAAAACATTATGACCTTACTAGGGATGATCGAATACCACAAATATTCGGCTTCCCGAATATTCGCCCAATAGGTCGTTGCTATTCGACTAATCACGAATATCCGATGCGCAATGTAAGTCTATGGGAAACCCGAATGACAACTATTCGGGCTTCCCATAGACTTACATTGCGCTTGGAATATTCGCATAGCAGGACCTATTCGGATATTTGCGAAGCCGAATATTTGTGGTATTCGATCATCCCTAGTCCTTACCCTTCAATCCTACAGCTTCATTATAAAATATGGAAGATTGTGCCAATGACAAAAGGCCCAGTCAGGAGGAGCCATGAATTGTTGGCTGGGTCTACCTGTACATAACAATTGACCTGTTGAGGTCAATGTTTGGTACTGACTGAGGGAGGAAGACCATAGCTCAGTCAGGCCCTTCATTAGCATCCTGTCCTGCAGCTGGTGGGTGGGGATCTATGCTTTTGTTCTTCTCTGCAGGGGTCTTGCCACTCTTCAGATTGGTCGGAGATTGGACTTCATTGTTCTAAGCATCTGCCTGGGTTATTTGTTTTGGTAACGGATTATTGGGTGGGACCCCTGGATTTGTTCCATGTTGTTGTTGCCTTATTACGAATTTTAGGGGATTCGGTAAATGTTCTGTGAATTATCTAGGAGCCACAATAATGTTTGTTCACCAATCCACCATCCCTACGCACTCAGTACCACCTCATCACATCTGGCATTTCTATGGCGGAGTGTTGTGCTGCCCTATACTGTGCTGCTGAGGGTTATGGAGTGCATTACTTGGTGTTACTAGGTGGGTTCTGCTTCGCAGTGTTTGTTTGTTGAGGCACTGCCTTCAGCTTGACTTTGCTGGTGCAGCTTTGTGAGCGAAATACACTCCCTTCTATGTCATCAAAACTCCAAATTTAGTAAGATTTGTTTTACGAGCGTTCGGGAAATCATTACAGCACACGCGCTTTGTGGTGTATTAAAAATTTCTGCTTTATTACATCATGTGACCAGTTTATGTAGTATCCCAAACAAAGTAATAACTCCTCAGAACTATTCACTTATAAGAGCCGCAGAGGTGTGTATAGAAATGTGAAACTTTCCCCGCTCATCAGTGTGATTTGTTTTACGAGCGCTTTGGAAATCATTACAGCACACGCTTTGTGGTGTACTGAAAGTTTCTGCTTTTACATCATGTGACCAGCTTATATAGTATCCCAAACAAATAACTCCTCAGAAATATTCACCAATAAGAGCCGCAGAGGTGTGTATAGAAATGTGAAACTTCCCCACTCATCGGTGTGATTTGTCTTACGAGCGCTTTGGAAATCATTACAGCACACACGCTTTGTGGTGTACTTGAAGTGTCTGCTTTATTACATCATTTGACCAGTATATATAGTATCCCACACAAAGAAATAACTCCTCAGAACTATTCAGCAATAAGAGCCGCAGGGGTGTGTATAGAAATGTGAAACCTTCCCACTCATCAGTGTTAGCTGAGCCCTATGACATCAATCAGTTATAAGACAAGATGGTTTCTATAAGAACAAAATGGATTGTATTCTCTCACAGCTGTGTAGAGGAGGTGTGAGAAGTGGGGCACTGGAGCGACCCATGAGCAGTGCTGTGTCTTTCGGCAGGGTCTGTTCAGTGCTCTAGTCGTGTTTTGCATCCGTTATATCTTGGCAGCCGGGCAGAGCGTCCAAGTGCATTGGGGATTCGGTGGAGACGTCTTACACAGACAGGCAGCATTTAAATCCCAATCTTGTCATTTGACAAAGGGCAACCCTAGTGCGCGGTGTAAAATAATAGTTATCCTGTATTCATGTGAGAATTATCTGTCCTGATGAAGAGCGTGCAGCACACTGACGATTATCTTGTCCCGGCGTACGCTCGGAGTGCATTGTGATAGCAGAGTACGAGCAGCAGGTAACGACCACTATATTTATTGTATTGTCGTGAATACAAAGTCTGTGCTTAGCTGCCCTTCTAACATAAGAGCCGATGCCACCAGAGCCCTTGACGGAAGCTCTCGGAGAATATCTGCTCTGAAATCTGAATATCTGATGCTGAATCTGTTAACATTAATGCAGTAAAACAAAGTACAATGTGTGTGGTAAAGCGTGCGATATTCCCCCAGGCACTACTGCTAGAATACCATACCAGGCCTCGCTTTTTTTTTTTTTGGACAAAGAATTATTTGAAGCAATAGATCTAGTGTGGATCAAGCTGAGCGCGACGTCTGTGGGTCTTCACTCTCGCATTAGTATTTTGTATGACGTTTATTTTATACCATCTAATTTAAAGAGTTGTCGAAAACTAAATAAAACAATTCATCGTGGGCAGAGTTTGTGGTCACAGCCTATGCCCCATCAGTGAAACGAAGCGTCATCAGTGACGTCTGTTTCAGGGGCTGGAATAGTTCCTGCGCTCTGTGCGATGTGCACAATGACAGCGCGCTCTGTGCTACCTGCTCGGATCTGTAGTAACAGGCTGGAACACGGCAGAATGCACTGTCAGTGTGCATTTGCAGAATACCTGGTTTGCAGAGACCAGCGTCACCCCTGCAAGTGAGGTCAAGTGTTCTCCTAAATGGGTAACCACTTACAGGGTTAACCAAGAAGGCAGTACTGTCATGGTATATACGATTTACTGCAAAAGATGGATTTGGTACTGCCTGCATGTTCACCATTTACAGAGAGGGACGAATATGCAGTACTGTCTGTGCATGCCATTTATAGGAAGAGGCAAGGAGGTGGTACTATGTTTGTACACCATTGACAGAGAAACAGTCAGAATTGTCTGTGTTAAGGGCAGGCAAAAAGAGGGTGTTGTCTTTGTATAATTTTAAGGGACAGAGAGGTAGGCAGAGTTGCCTGTATGTACACCATTTACAAGGAAAGACCAGGATACAGTACTATCTATAAATACACCATTTTCAGGGACAGAGAGGGATGTAGTACTGTCCGTGTGTACACGATTTACAAGGAGAGACCAGGAGGCAGTACTGTCTATGGTTTCTCATTTTACATGGAAGAAAAGGGAGGCAGAGCTATCTTTTGTACATATTTTACAGGGAGACACAATGAAGCATTACGGTCTGTCTGTACTTGTTTTACAGCATAGGCATTCACTACAACTGGAAGAAAAGTGATTCCGGCAGCTAAATAGGAAAGGGTTCTTTACAGTTAGAGCGGTCAGACTGTGGAATGCCGACCACAAGAGGTAGTAATGGCAGACACTATAACAGCTTTTATATCAGGGCTGGAGGATTTCCTTACTACACATAATATTGTTAGTTATAAGTGACTTAGTGACAAAATGTATAATTGGTGGAGGAAGGGTGAGCTAGATGGAGCTAGGTCTTTTTTCAACCTACTGTATGTAACTATGTATAAGTACTGTCTGTTTACTCTATTTATAAAGAGACCTGTAGGCAGTACTGTCCGTTTATTGTATAAAGGGACATGGAGGCAGTACTGTCTGTTCTGTAAAGAGACACTGATGCAGTACTGTCTGTTCTATAAAGAGACACTGAGGCAGTACTGTCTGTTTACTCCGTTTATAAAGAAACCTGGAGGCAGTACTGTCTATTTATTCTATAAAGAGACATGGAGGCAGTACTGTCTTTATTGTATAAAGAGACATGGAGGCAGTACTGTCTGTTTATTGTATAAAGAGACACGGAGGCAGTACTGTCTGTTTATTGTATAAAGAGACATGGAGGTGGTACTGTCTGTTCTATAAAGAGACACGGAGGCAGTACTGTCTGTTCTATAAAGAGACACGGAGGCAGTACTGTCTGTTCTATAAAGAGACACGGAGGCAGTACTGTCTGTTTACTCCATTTATAAAGAAACCTGGAGGCAGTACTGTCTATTTATTCTATAAAGAGACATGGAGGCAATACTGTCTGTTCTATAAAGAGACATGAAGGCAGTACTGTCTGTTTACTATATTTATAAAGAAACCTGGAGGCAGTACTGTCTATTCTATAAAGGGACATGGAGGCAGTACGGTTTGTTTATTCTATAAAGGGACATGGAGGCAGTACGGTTTGTCTATTCTATAAAGGGACATGGAGGCAGTACGGTTTGTCTATTCTATAAAGGGACATGGAGGCAGTACGGTTTGTTTATTGTATAAAGGGACATATAGGCAGTACGGTTTGTTTATTCTATAAAGGGACATATAGGCAGTACGGTTTGTTTATTCTATAAAGGGACATGGAGGCAGTACGGTTTGCTCTCTTACTGTAAACAATGTGGACACAAAGTAATATTTGGGCCTTTATCATTTACAGTTAAAGGCAGGAAAGCAATACTCCGTATTCTTGCTTTCAGAGAGAAAGACGGGAACATAGCACTATCTGTGCTTAAATCAGTTACAGTTAAACACAGTGAGGCGGTGTGGTGCCTGCCGTCATTATGTTGTAGAATTAAATCTATATGTCTCTCTGAGACTAAGGCATAAAGCTGGTGGTCAGATTGCTATTACATTAGCTAATGCTGAGCTTTGGTTGCCAGACAGTGGAATCCAGCATTGATCTTAAAAAAAATAAAAAAAAAAAAAAATAAAAATGTAAATCTATAGCACTGGACTATATAAAGTCACCGGTAAGAGTTGGCGCCATGTCTTTGTGGACATCACTCGGCTCTCTTCCCTTGGGTTTGGCTCTGTACGCGGTCCCGGTGACGCCGGTGCTGATGAGTGAGGGGTACGATGTGTTTGCCGATCTCACTAGAGCCTGAAATCTTTTAGAATTAACATGAATATAAACCTTTTGTTGGAGCTGTCACTTGACAGCCGCGTCAGCTTCGCCCTGCGCCTGCTGGCGCTTGTGTACATTGTTTCAGTGGCAAAGTGTAAGATGTATCAGAACAAAGGAGGTGTGACGCCGCGTCAGAGGAAATTCGCTAATGATGCAGGTCCCAGGTAATTTGCCTGAACCCTACTATAAAATTTGAATATGAAATCTCCATTTTTGCTGACTGTTGTGTTTAGACAGGAACACGTCCATAGTGATAAGTGGAGAGCTGACCGTTACAATGATGTGATTATCACTGATTGACGAGGATGAGCCACAATCTGCACAGCGCTGGGGTCTTGGGATCAAATCCTGTGTCACGGGTGACAGAAATATGGTTCACAGAGTTTGGCTGTGCAGAATACTCCCTGACTTTTTATTGTTCCTGCTGTCAGTATTCATTGGTACAGGTAGCTTCCTGCGAGATTTCTCTCCCCTTTTGGTCCCATCAGGAGCTCACCTTCCACCCAGCTGCTGATCATCAGCATTCTCTTGATGTTTAAATACTTTTTCCTTCCTTTTGGACCGGTGCTGGTGATATGATTCTGTTCATTCAAGCCTTAGTTGCAAGCAGGTGGCTTGTACTCCTCTCTGGTATTGTTGCTTAAAACTCTGCTGAGCTTCTATATGAGTTATCTAATGATAAGTAGCTCATGCTTTTCCCCCTTGTGTCTTCTATAGTGGTTAGTCGGGTTGATGAAGAGCTCATCCCATCCGTTGCCTATTTAGGGCCCAGTCGGGTATCCGGCTCGGTGCATAGGTTCTGCACCTATCTAGTGTGGTGAGGGACCCCAGGGACTAGTTGTAGGTTTGGTCAGGGGTCACCATCTTTCCTTTCTCCAGACACAGGGTTTCCCTTCCCTTTAGCCGTGCGCTTGGTACTCCCCCGTACCTAGCGTGACACTACAAGGACAACATTTGCAAGAGGTTTGTATGTTCTCTCTGTGAGAGGATGCAAAAGGGGAGACAGATATTACTGCATGGGATCACAAATAATATTCTTTGAGATAAAAACAAATTGTGGGGAAAAAAGTGCATCCAATAGACCAAAAAATACAGAATTATTATTAAATGGTAGGGAGCATGGTTCATTGATGGCAGCCTCATCCAAGCCAGGGACTACCAAGATGCCACCTTACCGAAGGCAAGGTCAAAATAAATTATTTCATTCATGTTCGTTATCAGCTAAGATCTCAGAATTCATCAACCAAATAGGTCAGTCAATGTTCTGCCTCCAGTGCTGTATATTGTACTTGGAGCTTAGTGTGAACCTTCACTTGTTTTCTTGGATATTTTTAAACTTGTAAAATATGGATGAATGTTGTAGATGAAAGAGGCCTTTAATTGATTTGGGCAAGTGAAGTTTATCCTAATGGCATCTTAACCAAAAGATATACAAGAACAAGATCCCATTCTGAAAGGATACGTCACCAGTGCATCTGATTTCCTGAACCCCTCCCCCCCTCAAATTGTTTCTTCCAAAATCTGGAAAAAGGTTGGGCATGTTAAAATCTGTTTGTACTGTCAGGAATTAAGAAGGTTGTCCACTACTGTAACATTGATGGCCTATCCTTAGGATTTGGTCACTAGTGTCTGATGAGTGGGGATGCAACACCCTATTCCCCCGCAAGTCAACTGTTCTCGATGTCAGCGGTGTCTGGAACTGCTGTTACAGAACTGCGCAGCACAGTTCTGTCCTCTCTATTGATGCTGAAGCTGGGTACTGCCTGGCTGCCCTCTTAAATCACTAGGGGTGGATGTGCAGTACCCACGCTTGGTTACTATTCCTTCAATGGAGCTGTGCTGTGCAGCTCCACAACTTAAATCCACCTGTTGAAATTTGGAACAGCTGATCCACGGAGGGGCCACGTGTGTCACCCCCACCAATCAGACACTGAATACTACGAAGGATAGGCCGTCAATATTAAAGTAGTGGACAGCTTCCTTAAGACTTTCCAGACATCTAACTCTCCTCATTCCCCCTCTCCATAGACTCCAATAGGCAGCTGTAATCTGACACCTCAGTAATTTGCTTCCAGTGTTACACTGCTAGGCTGTGTGCACGGTGCATTTTTTTAATGCAGATTTGGTGCGGATTGTTGCGTAAATCTGCATATGTCTTGCCTTATGCCAGCAAAGTTGATAATTTTTAAGTGCTGTGCGCACTTTGCTTCCCCCCCCCCCCTTGCAGTTTTGGATGCAGAATAAACAGAAACCGCATGTCAATTGTTGCGTTTTTTTTAACCTTTCTGGCCAATGATTTCACTAAGAAAATGCACAGTGTTTTTCTGCCACTAGGTGCATTTTTTGGTGCAGAAAATATCTGCACCTAAAAAAAACCCCAGAGTTCGGGTTGTGAGTTCAGATGCATAACGTGCAAATTCTACTCTCGCGAGCATCGCTGTGCTCAGGTACGCTCGGTCCTGTGCGAGCCAATGGGAATGTTTGAATGGCGCACACTGGGGGCAACAGCAGCGTGATCATCTCTACTTCTGACACGGTAGAGTCCGAGACAGACGAAGTGAGGAAGTCTTTGCTAGACCGCCAGCTAGAGTACTAGAGAAGGCGAACGGGGTCCGAATAGGAGATATTGGTGAGGATTGCTAAACAACGTTAGCAAATTCAATCATCGTATAGTAAGGTTTGTCTTCTAGTCTGAAAAATAATACAGAACAGGTTTATACACTTCTATTGAGCACGTCTAGTAGGAATGTGGCCGGATGTATACATGCCAGCACTGGAGAATCCTTTTACACACAGCTCTGGCAAAAATTAAGAGACCACTGCAAAATTGTCAGTTTTCCTGATTTTTCTCTTTATAGATTAATTTTTGAGTAAAATGTTCTTTATTCTATAAACTACTGACAACGTCTCCGAATTTCCAAGCAATAAATTTTGTATTTTTTTTCTGAAAATGAGAAATGGTCAAAATAACAAAACAATGCAACAAGTTCATAATCCTTTAGAAACAACAATACTAATAATGTTTTACCTCAGGAATATTCAGAAATCAATATTTTGTGGAATAACCATGATTTTTAATCACAGCTTTCATGTGTCTTGGCTGCTTTCCACCAGTCTTTCACACTGCTTTTGGCTGACCTTATGCCCCTCCTGGTGCAAAAATGTAAGCAGTTCTTCTTTGATGGCTTGTGACTATCCATCTCCCTCTTGATTACATTCAAGAGGTTTTCAATGGGGTTCAGGTCTGGAGATTGGCAGGGTTTTGATGTGGTGGTTCTTCATCCACACAGTGATTGACCTAGCTGTGTAGCATGGCGCATTGTCCTGCTGGAAAAAGAGTCCTCAGAGTTGGGGAACATTGCCTGAGCAGAAGGAAGCAACTGTTTTTCCAGGATAACCTTGTATGCGGCTTGGTACACACACACACACACACACACACACACACACACACACACACACACACACACACACACACACACACACACATACACATACTCTCTCTCTCACTCTCTCTCTCTCTCTCACTCTCTCTCTCTCTCACTCTCTCTCTCACACTCTCTCTCTCACACTCTCACACTCCCTCTCACACTCCCTCTCACACTCCCTCTCACACTCCCTCTCACACTCTCTCTCACACTCTCTCTCACACTCTCTCTCACACTCTCTCTCACACTCTCTCTCACACTCTCCCTCTCTCCACTCCCTCTCTCCACTCTCTCTCACACTCTCTCTCACACTCTCACTCTCTCCCTCTCTCCACTCTCTCTCTCTCCTCACACTCTCTCTCTCTCTCACTCTCACACTCTCTCACTCTCTCTCTCTCTCACTCTCTCTCTCTCACACTCTCTCTCTCACACTCTCACACTCCCTCTCACACTCCCTCTCACACTCCCTCTCACACTCCCTCTCACACTCCCTCTCACACTCTCTCTCACACTCTCTCTCACACTCTCTCTCACACTCTCTCTCACACTCTCTCTCACACTCTCCCTCTCTCCACTCCCTCTCTCCACTCTCTCTCACACTCTCTCTCACACTCTCACTCTCTCTCTCCTCACACTCTCTCTCTCTCTCTCTCTCACTCTGTCTCTGTAACTCTCTCTCTCCCCCTCTGTCTCTCTCCTCACTCTCTCCCCCCTCTTTCTCCCCCCTCTCTCTCCCCCCTCTCTCTCTCTCCTCACTCTCCGCCCCCCTCTCTCTCTCTCCTCACTCTCTCCCCCCCTCTCTCTCTCTCCACCCTCTCTCTCCTCACTCTCTCCCCCCTCTCTCTCTCCTCACTCTCTCCCCCCTCTCTCTCTCCTCACTCTCTCCCCCCTCTCTCTCTCCTCACTCTCCTCACTCTCTCCCTCCCCCCTCTCTCTCTCACACATACTCTCACACACGGCAGGTGTTCGTATCAGGTAGATGGTAAATGAGTGTGATGGTACCTTGCCGTGGCTGATGGGCTACCATGAATTGGCCAATCTTCATTTTTCTAAGTTTATTTTATATAGCAGTAATGCATTTTACATGTCTTATACTCTATATGTTTTCTTATATCTTGGCTTTTACAGACGCTTCTGTATTCTTGTGTTTCATTGTCTGGCCATTTCTGGGTTGTGTCCATATGACAGGCGCCGGTCACTTTCTGCCTGACAGTTGCGATCTTTCTCTATGGCAGCGCTGTGCACTAATCACGTGGTCAGACACCGGATGTATAAAAGACCAGAGGAATTCTTGCTCTGCCAATGATGTTTCGTTACTTGCCCTTATGACCAGATATTGTTTAGGTTTATATTAAAAGTAACTCTTGACTTATAATGCTGTCATTATATCCCCCCGCTCCCCCCACTGCCGATAGGTGAACCGCGCAGCCCCGATGATGCATGTTACATTCGGCCGCCCGAGGTGCTGGATAAGCAAAATCGAGGCTGATCTGGTTTTAATATATTCCTGATAACTGCTTTTTCGGCTGGCTCCGGGTAGATGCTTGATAGTCCTGTTGTGCCCACACGGGCAAACTGCTGTTTTGTGTTTATCTACTGTGTACAAATATAAAAGTGCCCGGAAGAAATGGCATTTTCATTATGACTTTCCATAACAGCCTAAAGGATGCAGTCACCTTCTCTGTAACCCCTGATGTAATGCAGATTTTATGGTCTTATCCGTAAAGAGACATTAACCAAGTCTGTCAACACAAAACGACTGTTCAGACCCAGCACAGGCACTCGGTGCACACCTGGCTGTGGCCGATGAGTCGAGCGTACCCGACCAACCGGAGCGAGGTTTCTGGAGGAGTTTCCAATTTGGAGCATTTTTAGGCAAATGTAACTTTTTTCTTTTTTTTTATTATTATTAAAGGGAACCTGTTGCCACTTTTTTGGCCTATAAGCTGCGGCCACCACCACTGGGCTTTTATATACAGTATTCTAACATGCTGTGTATAAGAGCCCAGGCCGCTGTGAGAACATAAAAAACACTTTATAATACTCGCCTAACGGTCGCGCGGTTGGCCATATGGGCGTCTCCGTTGTCCGGTGCCGGCGCCTCCTCTTTTGGCCATCTTCGTCCTCCATCTTCTTTAGCCGCGGTGCATGACGGGTCCGACGTCATCCACACTCGCCGGCATTCAGGTCCTGAGCAGGGCAGATCAAAGTATTGTAGTGCGCCTGCGCAGGACCGGCGAGTGTGTATGACGTAGCTGCGTCATGCACACAGGCTTCAGAAGAAGGACGAAGATGGCCGAAAGAGGAGGCGCCGGCACCGGAGAACGGAGACTCCCATATGGCCAACCATGCGACCGTTAGGTAAGTATTATAAAGTGTTTTTTATGTTATACCCCCGGCCTGGGCTCTTATATACAGCATGTTAGAATGCTGTATATAAGAGCCCGGTGGTGGTGGCTGCAGCTTATTCGCCGAAAAAGTGGTGACAGGTTCCCTTTATAGGTTGTGCAAGTTTTGTTTCTAGAACATCACATTCTTGTTAAAAGAGAAAAAAACACACCTTTTTTTTGCGCCAAACTCGTGAATCCTCAGCAAATGGCACCAGACAAAAAAGAAAAGAGAAAGTGACTTCAAGAAATCGCAACTGATGATCCGGGGCCGGTGTTCCTTTGAGTTAATTTCTCTGCGGTGTTGAGGTTGGAGGAGGCGAGGACGCCATGCTGTGTCAGGATTGTTTGTACTCGCGCTCTCCGTACAGCTGGAGATCGCAGCCGCTCTTCTGCATATTTACTCTACACTGTCCGCGTTAATCCTCTTTTATTACACACACAATCCTGCCGCACGCACGCTCCTGCACCGGCATTTATCGCGGGTACATGTATTCTTTCTTTTAATATGCCAATATTAGTTTTTTTTTCTTTTTTTTTTTTATACACATTTGTATATCGTGACATATTACTGTAACCAGTAATTGGTACATGTTTATCTGGCTAGAATTGTCCACGTGGATTACACCAGGAAAGAAAAAAAATAACCAACTCTTTGCATTATTAAGCATTTCTCTGGGTAGGACTGTGCACCCGTCTCACTGCAAGGGTGCATTAAGATTTTGTTTGGGGGAGAAAAAGCTACAATCGGCGATGCTGACCTTTATTAGCGGGTGTTAGGAACAAGTAGTTTTGATGCTCTGGGGTCCTGGGTTCAAATCCCACCAAGGACAAAATCTGCAAGGGTTTGTATGTTCTCCCCGTGTTTGTGTGGGTTTCCTCCGGGTACTCCGGTTTCCTCCAACACACCAAGTTGTGTCTTAAAGGGAAAACGATGAAAACCCAGCAGAGGAGATGCCAAATACACTGAATAGTAACAGCAGGAACAATAGAAAGTCAGAGAGCATTTTGTACAGCCAAACACTCTGACCTTCTATTGCCGGACACCACAAGACTGTCTTTCACCCATGACATCCGAAGAGTTTGTATGTTCTCCCTATATTTGTGTGGGTTTCCTCCAGGTTCTCCGGTTTCCTCTCACACTCCAAATACCTACGGATAGGGGATATAGATTGTGAGCCCCAATAGGGACAGTGATTTGGAATTAATGGTGCTAAACGGCTTCCTTAAAAGCACTCTTCCTAAGGGCCACAAAATGCTTTAAACTAATGCCAGCTGAACCCGCCGATATAGACACTGTGTCTTAGAGCAATGGTCGACTGATGGTGAGGCGAGATGTTGATCAGACACGTCCAATTTCGGACTCATGATCACATTGTTTTTCTGTCTGGGACATGTGTCAGCAGTTCGCCTACTCATAAAGGACACGATTAAGGATGAGCGGACCTGAGTTTTCGAGTGCTTAACATATGCAACTCACTCGCGCGAGCATTACGGTGCTCGGCCTGGTGCTCGGCCTGGTGCTCGGCCTGGTGCTCGGCCTGGTGCTCGGCCTGGTGCTCGGCCTGGTGCTCGGCCTGGTGCTCGGCCTGGTGCTCGGCCTGGTGCTCGGCCTGGTGCTCGGCCCCCAATAGACGTAAAATCAGCATTATCGGATGTAGTGTGCACATAAAAACCCCATCCTCCTTTCCCCCAAAAGTGATTTGGTTTATGGCTGCTGTATGTGGGAAGAGACGCAAACTGCCCAATCAGTGGCTTCCAATAAGGTTTGGGTCCAAAACAGAAGTCCGGCTGAACCCGCAGAACCCGAACTTCCACGGCTCCACTCATCTCTAAACAGGAGCGCTCCAGAGTCCGGAGAACATTCGTCTGAGGAGCAAGTGGCTGCTTTGAGAAGCGGGTTTTATTTTATTTTTTTTTTATCCAACCGCACCATAATCGGGCAAAATCCATGCTCGTCTGAAGTATATTTCCATTGGAGAACATATGCCGGTGGTGGGCTCCAATGCGTGTAAAGGACTGACCGATCCCAGCATCAAAGGCCTCTTAAAGAATACATTTCGTGAATTATTTTGGCCTTCACCAGAGAAAAAACAAAACATCAAATCGGCCAAAAGCTAAATATCTTGTTGCGTCTCCCAACTACTCGCTATGTGAATAACGGCGAACCATGATGTAGCCAATATTTCATTGCATTGTATTGTATTGGAAATGTTTCTTGTTGTGGGAATGAAAACTTTCCTTTTTTCACTCCAGTGAATGTGTAATTACTTGCGTTTCGCTTCCTAAAGCCAGCGGGAAACTTTATGCACCTCTCCGTGGTCAGCCTGATGGGCATGTCTCCATACAACCAGTATGAGCCATCTCTCGGCTGCAACCGGCCATCTCCGAGCCTCTTTTTTTGTGAGTTATTGCGGTGACTCCGGCGAGGGGATTTGGGGGGTTGTCTCGTAGGCTGTAGTATTCCCAAGACGGCACCAAATGTGAATGCAATTAACAGTGCATCCAATTACAGCAGCAATTACACTACAAGGACATGAGGGAGCTGCGTCTTCTGCGTAGACCGGTTCATGTATCGGAATCTGTTTAACTTCTCTTCCGGGGGGACCCACAAAGCTGTCGGCTCCGTCTGGGAAGTGAAAATTGTGTATCGACTCCTGTTTGCCGTTTGTTTGTATGAAAACATTTACAGAGATTTACTTATTTACTATTGCACATTCGCTTCACCGAGCACGCAATCATTTCGTTGGACTTAAAGGGGCATTTCTGCCTGAATATAAAAAATTCCTGGACTTTCTCGATACGTCAAATCTAGAGTTGTGGCTAAATACAGAATATTGCCTATAGGGGTTGTACAGGGTCCGAAAACACAAATGGGGCTGACACACACATGAACATTGTCTATGTGAATGGTGCTGTATAGACTAGACTTGCAGAACTGAGGGGCACTATTGGTCTTTTTGTGTGTGCCCATCAACTACGACCAGGTGTATCCTGTAGACCAGTGGTTCCCAAACTCCAGTCCTCACGACCCCCATCAGGTCATGTTTTTAGGATTTCTTTAATATAGCACAGGTGATGCCTTGATAATGATTTCATCACCTGTTCAATAGTAAGGAAATCCTGAAAACATGACCTGTTGGGGGCCATGAGGACTGGAGTTTGGGAAACACTGCTGTAGACACTATTCAGTAGTTCTATAATGGGGTGATTCGGGGGTTAATGAACACTGTTCCTCCTTGAGTGGAGGAAAGCATTTTCACATTTCGTCATCTGGGAACCCATGGAAATTTGAATAGAAAATCCAGTATGTCAAAAAGTAAGTTGAATTTTGTTATTCCTTAAATATTGATTTTTTTTTTCTAATTTTTTTTTCTTAAAGGCAAGGTTTTTGCTATCTCATCTGAGAGCAGCATAATGTAGGCAAAGAGGCCCTGATTCTAATGATGTATCACTTAGATTAGTCGCTGCAGCCGATCTGATACAATGAAAGATTTTAGATTTTGCATGCAGCAGAGCTGGGAGATCCACCCCCTCCCCCAATCCTCCTGTCCACACCAGGTTTTCAGTGTACATTTCCATAGACAGGAAGGGCAGAGTAGGACTAGAGCTCAAATACTGCTGAGACCCACTAATGAAAAAGATAAGAGGCTTAAGCTTAAGGGGTGCTTCACACACAGCGAGCTCGCTGCCGAGATCGCTGCTGAGTCACGCTTTTTGTGACGCAGCAGTGACATCATTAGCGATCTCGCTGTGTGTGACACTGAGCAGCGATCTGGCCCCTGCTGCGAGATCGCTGCTCGTTACACACAGCCCTGGTTCGTTTTCTTCAAAGCCGCTCTCCTGCTGTGACACACAGATCGCTGTGTGTGACAGCAAGAGAGCGACAAATGAAGCGAGCAGGGAGCAGGAGCCGGCGTCTGACAGCTGAGGTAAGCTGTATCCAAGATAAACATCGGGTAACCAAGGTGGTTACCCGATATTTACCTTAGTTACCAGCCTCTGCAGCTCTCACGCTGCCTGTGCTGCCGGCTCCGGCTCTCTGCACATGTAGCTGCTGTACACATCGGGTTAATTAACCCGATGTGTACAGCAGCTAGGAGAGCAAGGAGCCAGCGCTCAGTGTGCGCGGCTCCCTGCTCTCTGCACATGTAGCTGCATTACACATCGGGTTAATTAACCCGATGTGTACTGTAGCTAGGAGAGCAAGGAGCCAGCGCTCAGTGTGCGCGGCTCCCTGCTCACACTGGTAACTAATGTAAACATCGGGTAACCATACCCAATGTTTACCTTAGTTACCAGTCTCCGCAGCTTCCAGACGGCGGCTCCGTGCAAGCGCAGCGTCGCTTGCACGTCGCTGCTGGCTGGGGGCTGTTCACTGGTCGCTGGTGAGATCTGCCTGTTTGACAGCTCACCAGCGACCATGTAGCGATGCAGCAGCGATCCTGACCAGGTCAGATCGCTGGTCGGATCGCTGCTGCATCGCTAAGTGTGAAGGTACCCTAACATTGCAGGTAAACAAAACAAAGACAGAGATAAGAGGCATGGCTGAAGTCTCTGTTTTAACACTTGCAGCATGCTATCTTCAGGTTACATTGCAGAAATCTGCTGACAGTCTTTTTTAAGTTTTATTCCTTAGATATTTGATCTTTTTATGAGGTCTGTCTTACTAAAGATTCCTCCTATAGAATCGTAATGGTCTTGAATTTTCTCTCTGGACAGAACCATAAATGGTGGCATTTGTGCAGGAGGCTTGATTGGCGCTACTCATTCATGCGGCTGTTTTACAGCTGACGGTAATCTCTGGGGTCTACGGCGCTATAGGGGTATGTGACTTGTATTTTTGACTTGATGTGTTTTTGCAATTAAATTTTCAGGAGAAATTGAGGCTGAGCCTTAGATTTCTGAAACAGATCTACATGCAGCTTTGACCCATTTAATACTTCTGGGTGGAACCTGTTTACTTAAATGACTACAGTGGTTACAGAAAGTATTCAGACCCCTTTAAATTTTTCACTCTTTCATTGTAGCCATTTGGTAAATTCAAAAAAGTTCATCTTTTCTCATTAATGTACACTCTGCACCCCATCTTGACATAAAACCCCCCAGAAATGTAGACATTTTTGCAAATGTATTAAACAAAAGAAACTGAAATATCACATGGTCATAAGTATTCAGACCCTTTGCTCAGTATTGAGTAGAAGCCTTTTTTTTGAGCTACTACAGCCATGAGTCTTCCTGGGAATGATGCAACAAGTTTTCCACCCTTGGATTTGGGGATCCTCTGCCATTCTTCCTTGCAGATCCTCTCCAGTTCCGTCAGGTTGGATGGTGATCGTTGGTGGATGCCATTTTCAAGTCTCTCTAGAGATGTTCAATGGGGTTTAGGTCAGGGCTCTGGCTGGGCCGGTCAAGAATGGTCCCAGAGTTGTTCTGAAGCCACTCCTTTGTTATTTTAGTTGTGTGCTTAGTCATTGTTTTGTTGGAAGGTGAACTTTTGGCCAAGTCTAAGGTCCAGAGCACTCTGGAAGAGGTTTTCTTCCAGGAGATCTCTGTACTTGGCCGCATTCATCTTTCCTTCAATTGCAGCCAGTTGTCCTGTCCCTGCAGCTGAAAAACACCACATAGTATGATGCTGCCACCACCATGTTTCACTGTTGGGATTGTATTGGGCAGGTGATGAGCAGTGCCTGGTTTTCTCCACACATACCGCTTAGAATTATCACCAAAATGTTCTATCTTCGTCTCATCAGACCAGAGAATCTTATTTCTTATAGTCTGGGAGTCCTTCATGTGTTTTTTTGCAAACTTTATGCGGGCTTTCATATGTCTTGCTCTGAGGAGAGGCTTCCGTCGGGCCACTCTGCCATAAAGGTCCGACTGGTGGAGGGCTGCAGTGATAGTTGACTTTGTGGAACTTTCTCCCATCTCCCTACTGCATCTCTGGAGCTCAGCCACAGTGATCTTGGGGTTCTTCTTTACCTCTCTCACCAAGGCTCTCCTCCCACATTGCTCAGTTTGGCTGGACGGCCAGGTCTAGGAAGAGTTCTGGGGGTCCCAAACTTCTTCCATTTAAGGATTATGGAGGCCACTGTAGTCTTAGAAACCTTGAGCACTGCAGAAATTCTTTTGTAACCTTGGCCAGATCTGTGCCTTGCCACAATTCTGTCTCTGAGCTCCTTTGGCAGTTCCTTTTGACCTCATGATTCTCATTTGGTGTGACATGCGCTGTGAGCTGTGCGGTCTTATATAGACAGGTGTGCGCCTTTCCAAATCAAGTCCTATCAGTTTAATTAAACACATCTGGACTCCAATGAAGGAGTAGAACCATCTCAAGGAGGATCACAAGGAAATGGACAGCATGTAACTTAAATATGAGCGTCTGAGCAAAGAATCTGAATACTTATGACCATGTGAAATTTCCATTTTCTTGTTTAATAATTTTTCACAAATTTCTACATTTCTGTTTTTTTTCTGACAAGATAGGGAGCAGAGTGTACATTAAAGAGAAAGAAATTAACTTTTTTTCATTTACCAAATGTCTGTAATGAAACAAAGAGTGAAAAATTTAAAGGGGTCTGAATACTTTCCGTACCCACTGTACATCTATTGCAACATTTTTCCCATTCAATAGGAGTTGGTTTGTGGGGGGATGTTTCACATGGATTTTAGCTCAGATAAAATCTTGAACACAAAGATCTGCTCATACTGAACCTGCTGGTTCATGAATAATGTGCAGCAGTGACCGTGCCAGTAGGGGGGTGCAGGTACGGCCCAGAGTGCTTCGGGTCACCAGAGATCATACTGTGGGAACCCAGGTATGACCTCCAGTGAACTGAGTGACGTCACTGCTGTCAGCCGGGTCCCCCTTATCAGTGTTTCCCGGAGCCTAGAGAGATCAGACATGTTTCTGGTCTCTCCAGGCTCGGATGTAGCAGAGCCAGGACCGTCATGGGACTTCTTGTGGATGACGTTGGACCTGCAGGGGTGTTTTTTGGGGTTAATAAAGGGGTGACAGAGGGTGTTTGTATTTTTTTCCAAATAAAGGTGTTTTTTTTTTTTTTTTTTTTAACCTTTTCAGGTATCCAAAAAAAAATACCAAGCAGTTGAACGTTAAGGGGACCTTTCTTCAGGCGATTTTCTACTATGAATGTGCGGTATAATAGAAGTCAACAGGCTAAAAAAGAAACCCTCGGAAAACACATGGGTGTTGTTTTGTGAGTGTTTTAGCCTAAAAAAAAACCCCAACTGCCTAATAGATGTGATAAAGCATAACAACCCCCCTCCAAAAAAACAAAACAAAATTTAAAGTGTATATGTCATCGGGATTTCACCCCGCAAACTGTTTATATGCTTATGTAGCTCTTTCATAGACAAGTCCAGCAATACCTTTACATGGCCAGTTCACTCCTCCATTACTGAGAAATCGGTGTTTGTATTGGTATGTGTATGGCTATTATGGTAGATCTGAAGCCTGTCACTCCAGCTCTGTTCCCCGCCCAGTGCCGCTTCCTTGACTTTCGCCCCTTTTACCTGACTTACAACTTTCCTAGTGGATTGTCACCGCTCATAGCATCACCTGCCTTGCTTTTGGGGCTGGCGTCTATTTCGGCTTCGTTTTGTTTCGCACTTCTATCATTAGCGGTGTAAGTTGAGGCTTTTTGATGGGACACAATTATTTCTCCACATACAGTAATGGGATCCACTGATTAACAACGCAACCAGAATGACCCAGGATAATTAATATATATTTCTCATCATAAGTTCTGCAATTAAGAGTTCGTAAACTTTTCCTACCGTCGGTAAATATCAATTTTACAGGTTTCTAATGAAAAGGCTGAAACTTTCTGTAACCGTTTCATCTGTTGGTCTCATTTTTTGCCGAGTAGTAATTGGTGTTTTTCCTGTATGTGGTAATGAAGCTTAAAGGGAACCTGTCAGGTGCAATATGCACCTAGGACCACGAGCAGTTCTGGGTGTATATTGCTAATCCCTGCCTAACCGTCTCTGTATATAGTAGCATAAATAAAGAGATCTTTAGAAAAAGTATTTCTAAAGATCCTTTATGATATGCTAATGAGCGCAGGGACTAGTCACACTGGCGTTATTTCCTTATTCAGCTCTTAGCATGTTAGCACACCCACAGGGGCGTGCTATCATGCTATTCAATGCCCACTACCCAGCGTCATCAGTAGCGGTGACGCGCGTACCTGTCCTTTGCCGAGCACTACTCATGATCAGGTCACCACACTTTCGGCCATGCGCAGTATGAAGCCGGGTGTACACATCCCGGCTTCAGAGAAGTCTAGTGCGCGTGACCGGAAGTGCCAGTGACTTCTAATCATGCGCAGTGCTTGGCATCTGAGGCTGTAGCAACGGTAACAGCTAAATATCAGTGGACAGAGGGACCTGCTGACGTCATGCCCATGTGACTAGAAAGGGTGGGGCCTCCGCCAACATAGCTGATATCAGAAAGCATCATTCTTTCTCTAAGTTTACATGGGCATAGAGTTGTTTATAATAGAAGCAGGGGTCTGGGGGTAAGACCCCCAGATGGAGGGGGGGGATGAAGTACCCCCTTGCATCAGTATAATGCATGGGAGGAAACATCACCACGCCCAACAACCAAGCCTAGGCACTGGGATTTAGCCATTACCTTGTAGCAACGGACAGGTACACGGGTCACGGTTGGTGATGACGCTGGCAGTGGCACACTCACAGGGGCGTACTAACATGCTAAGGGGCTGACTAGCCAAGGGAACTAACACCCTTGTGACTAGTCCCTGCGCTCATTAGCATATGATAAAGGATGTTTAGAAATACTTTTTCTAAAGATCTCTTTATCTATGCTACTATATACAGGGACGGTTAGGCAGGGATTAGTAATATACACCCAGAACTTCTCGCGGTTCTGGGGGCATATTGCACCTGACAGGTTCCCTTTAATATTGTACATAGTGTTCAGTGCACTGCGCCTCTTGGTTCAGATGAAGGATGGGTCATTAGTGTCTAATAGTGTTGAGCGAGTAGTTGACTATTCGTACTCGCTATGCTGTTAGCGAGTACTGTCCTCTACTCGCATATTAGTTACGAGTGGCGGGCACAATGCAAGTCAATGGGAAATACTCACTAAGTATCGAGTAACCCGAAAGCCGTACTTTTTGTGCAAGTAGCGAATAGTACGGCTTTCGAGTTACTCACTACTTAGTGTTTCCCATTCACTTGCATTGTGCCCGCTACTTGTAACTAATATGCGAGTAGCGGACAGAACTCGCTAACAGCATAGAGAGTACAAATAGTCAACTACTCGCTCAGCACTAGTGTCTACCTGTGGCTATCAGACTGGCTATGTGCACCGTGTCCCCGGCTGGGACCAGAAACTACAGCACATGTGTAAACTGGGTCTGACTTAATTTCATGATTTTCATGGTCTATCAGCATTGTATGTGGCCATTTCCATTGAGACGCTCCACTATCAATACCTATAACAAAGTGCCCACATGGGTAGCCAACTTTATTTTCTTCTTGCCAGAATTTGAAAGCCAGCGGCCACCTCAAGAATCTTGTTGGGCAATGTGTATGGAGATTCTGGAGATGAAAGGTTGACCCAGATGTTGAGTTTTCTCAAAACTTCATCCTTAGTGGTCTACTGAGACACCCAGCAATTATGGGCATGGGCCGATCTTAAAGGAAGAAAGGCACGCATGAGGTGCAGATGCTCGACTGTTCCTGGATTCATTGCCAGAGAAAGCCAAGTACAACGCTCTAGTTCCATTGGACCTATAGGCAATAAATGGAGCAGATCCCAATCATGCACCTTCATTAAAGATGGTTCTTCTTAGCGCCCTGTTCTTTGGATCACCGGGAGTCTCAGGGTTTGAATCTCCAGCAAACCCGCAAGTTCTGTGAAAAGGGGATACTTGCGAGTTTTGGGAAAACGCTCTTTATCGTTGGTGGCCACTCGAACGTTGGTCTTCTGAGGACCATATATTTCAGATTGGCGGTGTGGCGTTATCCAGAGGGTTGGCAGCAGAGCGGACATCCCTAGGAGCTACTTTCCAAGTGTTTGTTTTTTGGCCTCCATGATTGGAGTAAGCACTGACGACACCTGAAGCTATGTCGTCTTCTATTCGGAGAGCGATCTATCTCCTGCGATGGGTTATTTTTTCCCTCCGGTGTTGATGTTGGTGCAGGTAGTAATATTTGCAGATGTTAATCTGTCTTTTTTTTCTTTCTTGCTGTTGATTTTCTTGTAGCTTCTTTGATTTTTTTTTTTCCCTTTGATGACTAAACTTGGCTGCTTTTTGCTGATTAGAGACTGGCGAGGGGATTGGGCATGTCGTGTGTCAGGCAAAGCAATTAGCAGCCTTTGATTTCCTTGGCACAGAACAGTCTCTGCGTTCGTGGGCTTGAAGTTGGTGCTGTCACACGGAAAGGATGCGACCTGCCATAGTTATAAAATTATCAATAGATTGTGACCTCCATGTTGAGTGATGTGCTGTTAATATGTTCATAAATATTCATCACAGCATAAGTAGCGTTCATTGTACCTGCGCCGTGCAGGTTTTCGGCTCCATTGAGCTTTCTGTGAGAGGTTAATTCTCTCCGCCATGAATTACGTGGGGACCCAGATTAAGAAGGTTTCATATTTGATGCCTTAGACACCTGTAGAGCGGCGGGCGGTACAAGTGTAAGGTTTTATCAGAATTACCTTATGTAACCTGATGATCGGGCACCAAGAAAAGTGTATTCATCACTACTTATATAGTGGAGAGTGTCAAGTGTAAGGAGACTTATTGGCCATGCAGTGCTCTTCTTAGTGCAAATAGGCTCTTCAGAAGGAAGATGACTTGATCACTTTGCAATCCTAAAAGTCAATATCGACCCCCTAACAAGCCTTGCCACATGGTATAAGATTTTAAGCCAAACCAGAAACTCCATTTTCAGACATGTTTCGGGGTTGTTACCCCTCCTCAATGCAAAGCAGATGATGATTTGGCTGATTGAGAAGTGTCTGTCTGGGGTGTTTAGCTTCATATCCCAGTGTCACAAGGGTCGATTTTGAGGGTTGATATTTGCTTTTAGGATTGCTTCATCCGGTAGGTGGCGCCAGAGTTTTTCCTTTTCCTACTGTAGAGGCTATTTGCATACTTATATATAGGCATGTAAATCAGAAAGAAGGGAAAATGGTTTCACATCAGGAGTTCTGCGGGTAACTCCATGGTACTTTAGGGTGCAGTGCACGAACAGACTCCAGTCAGGCTGCAGAGCGAATATATGTAATGTAACGTATAGGAGGCGCTGCAATATTCCTCATTTCAAGTAGTAAAATGTCACATTTATTAGGCCTTGTTTATAAAAATCAAAAAATATGTGAACAAGAAATGCAAGAGACACCTGTCCGTGCGTTTTGAATAGGGTTTGTAATCATGACATTGCGTAAGGTGAAAAACAAGATTAAAGGGGTTGACCAGACTTTGGGTACAGACTTTCTATGCGCAGAGACTTGCCGGCAGGCTTGCCGCAGAGTTGGCGCGCGCAGGCTTGCCGCAGAGTTGGCGCGCGCAGGCTTGCCGCAGAGTTGGCGCGCGCGAAGAGTTGGCGTGCGCGCGCAGGCTTGCCGCAGAGTTGGCGCGCGAGCGCAGGCTTGCTGGGGTGTCAGGATTCTTTGGTGTTGGTGTCGGGAGCATATGCGTGAAGGCAATATCTATCCATTTTCTTCCATTTGAAACTAATCCAGTAAGTAAAAAAAGGGATCCTTTTCAAATTAAAGTAAACCTGTTGGATATTTTAATGGATCTGATTTACATAGGCTTCAGTGTTATAAACCAGATCCAGGTTTTTTTTTGTTTTTTAAAAACCTGGCAAAGATCTACAGAACTTTTTTGCCTTGTGATTTGGTTTTGGATCAATTCTAACAGATGATCGCTGGACGTGTGAACTTCGTAGGATTGTGTAAGTGAGGCTTTCCTTGTTCTTTATTCCCCCATACCCTGATTACTTTTATCATCCACATTTTGTATTTGGCTGTATTGTCCCCTCTGGCACACGTGATTTGTACGTTCCACATTCTCTCTACACTGAACATTATTTGATTTTTGACTTTTTTTAAATTCTGGATTCCCAAAAAACCTTTAGTTTATTATTGGAATGTAAAACCAAACTGGCGTTCTGCAGGTTTGGAGATTCGGCCATTCGTAGGGCTGAATAGGCTACGTGTAACAGAAGCGACATTGTGCGGCTAGGTGCACTACACAAACAATTAGGAGTGGTTGTAGTCGTGTAGCAGTTATATCCACTTCCCGCCATCTGTACCTGACATAAAAAGGTTCGGGCCCTCAGCTGCCCAAAAATGCTTGACTTCTGGTGCCGTCGCATTCAGTTTGCAGCTCAGGTCTTGTTTTCCTGTGTAAATATTCCACTCCTGTCGTCGTACTTGTCCTGCCGCTCACGTCTTAAGTTAAGGACTCATTCCGAGAGGCACAGATGTGCACGTCTCGCATTAAGCTCCTGTGGTTTGAGCCGCCTGCGGGTGCCTCCTCTCCTCCCGATCACTGGGTGATACCTGCGCTCCATCGATGACATTTACTATTGATTACAAATTAATCTGATCATAGGTGATTACGGCACCGGTGTCTCACATCACATCCCCCCCATCTTACGCCAAAGCCGAAAAGGCCTTCCTGTAATTTGATTGATATTCGTGGCTCCGATCGCAATTAGCAAATTGGTTGATTTAGCGAAATATCAAATTAAACCCCTTTTATTGTTACATGAATCGATCACAAGGGGCTGGATGAGGTGCAGCCGTCCCGGCCGTCCACTTACTAATGTCCGGCATGCTTTTTTTTTTTTTTTTTTTTTTGTCACCCAGGTGACTTGCTTTATTTCCGTATTTAAGATGGACTTTGTGTTTATTTTTAAATTTATTTAGGTATTTCTTGTTTTTTCATCTGCTGGTTTTTCCCTAAATGCAGATTGCTCGCAAATTTTCTATGGAAAAAAGGAATAGATGAATGACAAAAACAGCAGGGTCATAGTAGTCAGAACCGGAAGGGTGGGGGGGAGGGTGTCCTTTGATTATGTGATTAGCATCTGTCCATACAGTTTGAGGGTTGCCCAGTTCATTTTAGCCAAGGGGTTTCAGCCTTCAGACCATGTTGATTTAAAGTGATTTAACAAACCCCTTTTAAATGGATTGTCCACTGGTTTTGCATTGATGGCTTATCCTTTAGGATTGGTCATCAATATCTGATCGACCGAGGTCCAACACACTGCACCCCCGCTGATCAGTTGTTCTCTGTCCCAGCGGTGGCAGCAGGCAGCTGGAATTGCTCACTTCCGAGGCTGCCCCGCCTTCTGATAGCGGCCGATTACTGCACATCTGCTTTTTATTGATTAGAATAGGAGGCGGATGTGCAGTATCTGGCCGCTATCATAAGAAGGAGCAGTTCCAGAACAGCATTTTCAGCTGCCGGCTGCCACCGCCAGCACCGAGAACAGATGATCGGCGGGGTGTCGGAATCAAGTCATTAGTGTCTGATCGCTGATCAGAAGGATAAACCATCAATGTAAAAGTAGTGGACAACCCCTTTAATTGTCTTTGAAAAGAGAGGGGCTTTTCGTTGTTGTGGGCACGGTGGTCTCACACGGATCAGCTGCTATCATGGCATCCAGTGTTATACACAAATCATTGGGGTCCTGCAGGTCCAGCTGATACCTTTTTAGTTGCCCCTTTTTTCCAGGACTGATTTCTTACCCGTCGGGATGCGATGATGACCCACAGAGTGAGTCTATGAAGGGATTACCCTTTTCCGCATGAGTCCTCCGCTTTTACCACGTCGTGCAACGCAGAGGGTTAATTGAGAAAAGGTTCCTAAAATCCCCGTTTTCGGTGATGGCGACCGGTCAGGATGGTGGTAGATTCTATAGCAGGACCCCCTTGCCAGGGATATGGCAAAAAAAAAATTCCATATGTAATTTCTGCACACATTACATTGTGACTTCTCAATCGTTTACACATCATATTCCTTTTACCATAAAATGTTGCAGCTTTCTCCTATTTAATGTTCTCTCACCTCATCACTTGAGTGTTGTCGGTGAGTTTTTGCTTTCATGCAGTTTTAATGGGTAGAAGATTATAAAAACATGGCAGCTTTCTTCCTAAAACAGCGCCTCTCTGCTCCACAGGTTGCTTCTTGTATTGCATCTTTGCTTTTTTCTCTCCAATGACCAGTGTATATTCTTCTGCTGAGCTTCTTCTCTATAGTTGGTGTGACGGGCTCCTTCTCCCATATCACACAATCAACAGAGCAAGAGATGATGGAACAATCCAAAGAACATTTATTCCAAGCAAATCAAATGGTCCATAACATAATCCATGACATGGAGGGTAAAAATAGTCCAGAAACACAAATACAGTCCAGTAAGCAATGTGTCCAGGCCTTTCTGGGGAGCCTCAGTTACTGCCCCAGAGGATGACTCGTACTGCTTCTCTTGAAGCTCTCAAACAGACTGCCCAATTCTTCAGGTAAGCAGAGAGTTTAGGTGGATTCCCAGGCCCCCCTCCCCCAGATTTAGGGACAGAAACACTACAGGGGGTGATTACCTACAGACAATACAATGTACACAAGAAATACATAGAATGGACAGTGAACCACGCCTAAAATACGAACCTACACAACATGATACACAACCCCCATATTCCACCATGACCGTTGGCTGTCCACAGACTTCACGTACAATCTGACAGGTTCCCTCTACAGCAGATCTATACCATCATGGAGGGACGGTGTTCTCGGATGTTCCTAAAGGAGCGGGGAACGTTGTCGCCAGCGCCGTGTTCTCTGAGAGAAGTACTTTAAGAAGTTTTGAACAATAGCTCATAATCTTTGCTTGCCCATAGGGCTGCAATTTACTTGTTAGACATCACAGTGTATAATTCTGGTCTCAGCTTCATATCCAAGACGGTTAGAGAACAATACTGAAAGGGAAGGCAAAAAAAGAACAGAAAACCCCCAAAACTCTCAATACAGATGGACACTAGAAAAACTAGTGCAGTGTATTGAATGTTCAGTGCAGTAATCGGAAAACCAAGTTTTGACAATCTTTTCCTGATAACTGGTCATCCGTGATCCAGGGACTTTACTGTTCCCACAACTTGCCTCCAGTCTCCAGGGACATTCCTCTGACATGGAGCAGCTACCATTAAGGCTGTGTTCACATGCAGGAATTTTGTTGCATTTTGTTTCGGCAGCCAAAACCGGCTCTCCTTTCTCAAATCACCTGTTTTTCAGCATTTTCGTGGTGTGTTTTGCAGCCGATTCCAGCTCTTTCTGTAGCTCTCCACAGACCGTTCTTGGCTCTTTGACAACTCTTCTGAGAATTCTTTTCACTCCCCTGTCTGAAATGTTGCAGTGAGCACCTGGTTGTGGTCGGTTTATAGTGAAATGATGTTCTTTCCACTTCCGGATTATGGTCCCAACAGTGCTCACTGGAAACTTCAGTAGTTTAGAATTTCTTCTGTAACCAATACCAACGGTGTGTTTTGCAATAATAAGGTTGCAAAGATCTTCAGACAGCTCACTGGTTTTACCCATCATGAGATGTTTATCGTGTGGCACCTTGGTAATGAGACACCTTTTTATAGGCCATCAGTTGAACCAGCTGATATTTTTGTTTCACCAAGTGGCAGAATTGTTTTCTGATTGCCGACAGATTTCAGCTGGTGACATAACTGTTCATGGCTTTTTCCACCATTTTCTTCATGTGTTCTATATTTTTTCCCTGTGTCATTTCTCATTATAACATATAACTTAATTTATTGACATCTATGGTTTTAATTCTTTGCCTGTGTGGATCGGATGGATTGTTACCGACATCCGGTGAGAAATTCAGGTCAATAGCACCTTTTAGAAATTGGTTACGTGTTTATTACTTATTTGTCTCGCGCGCGCTGTCTCGCGCGCGCTGTCTCGCGCGCGCTGTCTCGCGCGCGCTGTCTCGCGCGCGCTGTCTCGCGCGCGCTGTCTCGCGCGCGCTCTCTCGCGCGCGCTCTCTCGCGCGCGCTCTCTCGCTCGCTCTCTCTCGCTCTCTCTCTCGCTCTCTCGCTCGCTCTCTCTCGCTCTCTCGCTCTTGCTCTCTCGCTCTTGCTCTCTCGCTCTTGCTCGCTCTCTCGCTCTCTCGCTCTCTCGCCCTCTCGCTCTCGCCCTCTCGCTCTCGCCCTCGCTCTCTCGCTCTCTCGCTCTCTCGCTCTCTCGCTCTTGCTCTCTCGCTCTTGCTCTCTCGCTCGCTCTCTCGCTCGCTCTCTCGCTCGCTCTTTCGCCCTCTCGCTCTCGCCCTCTCGCTCGCTCTCTCGCCCTCTCGCTCTCGCCCTCTCGCTCTCGCCCTCTCGCTCTCGCTCTCGCCCTCTCGCCCTCGCTCTCGCTCGCTCTCTCTCGCTCTCTCGCTCTCTCGGTCTCTCTCTCTCGCTCTCTCGCTCTCTCGGTCTCTCTCTCTCGCTCTCTCTCTCGGTCTCTCTCTCGGTCTCTCTCTCGGTCTCTCTCTCGGTCTCTCTCTCGGTCTCTCTCTCGGTCTCTCTCTCGGTCTCTCTCTCGGTCTCTCTCTCGGTCTCTCTCTCGGTCTCTCTCTCGGTCTCTCTCTCGGTCTCTCGGTCTCTCTCTCGGTCTCTCGCTCTCGCTCTCTCTCTCGCTCTCTCGGTCTCTCTCTCGGTCTCTCTCTCGGTCTCTCTCTCGGTCTCTCTCTCGGTCTCTCTCTCGGTCTCTCTCTCGGTCTCTCTCTCGGTCTCTCTCTCGGTCTCTCTCTCGGTCTCTCTCTCGGTCTCTCTCTCGGTCTCTCTCTCGGTCTCTCTCTCGGTCTCTCTCTCGGTCTCTCTCTCGGTCTCTCTCTCGGTCTCTCTCTCGGTCTCTCTCTCGGTCTCTCTCTCTCGCTCTCGCTCTCGCTCTCTCGCTCTCGCTCTCGCTCTCTCGGTCTCTCTCTCGCTCTCTCGGTCTCTCTCTCGCTCTCTCGGTCTCTCTCTCGCTCTCTCGGTCTCTCTCTCGCTCTCTCGGTCTCTCTCTCGCTCTCTCGGTCTCTCGGTCTCTCCCTCTCTCCCTCGCTCTCGCTCTCTCTCTCGGTCTCTCGCTCTCGCTCTCTCTCTCGGTCTCTCGCTCTCGCTCTCTCTCTCGGTCTCTCGCTCTCTCTCTCGGTCTCTCGCTCTCCCTCTCTCCCTCGCTCTCGCTCTCTCTCTCGGTCTCTCGCTCTCGCTCTCTCTCTCGGTCTCTCGCTCTCTCTCTCGGTCTCTCGCTCTCTCTCTCGGTCTCTCGCTCTCTCTCTCGGTCTCTCGCTCTCGCTCTCTCTCTCGGTCTCTCGCTCTCGCTCTCTCTCTCGGTCTCTCGCTCTCGCTCTCTCTCTCGGTCTCTCGCTCTCGCTCTCTCTCTCGGTCTCTCGCTCTCTCTCTCGGTCTCTCGCTCTCGCTCTCTCTCTCGGTCTCTCGCTCTCGCTCTCTCTCTCGGTCTCTCGCTCTCTCTCTCGGTCTCTCGCTCTCTCTCTCGGTCTCTCGCTCTCGCTCTCTCTCTCGGTCTCTCGCTCTCGCTCTCTCTCTCGGTCTCTCGCTCTCGCTCTCTCTCTCGGTCTCTCGCTCTCTCTCTCGGTCTCTCGCTCTCTCTCTCGGTCTCTCGCTCTCTCTCTCGGTCTCTCGCTCTCGCTCTCTCTCTCGGTCTCTCGCTCTCTCTCTCGGTCTCTCGCTCTCGCTCTCTCTCTCGGTCTCTCGCTCTCGCTCTCTCTCTCGGTCTCTCGCTCTCGCTCTCTCTCTCGGTCTCTCGCTCTCACTCTCTCTCTCGGTCTCTCGCTCTCGCTCTCTCTCTCGGTCTCTCGGCTCTCTCTCTCGGTCTCTCTATATACAGAATATGTAATTTTTGTTGTTTCTCCGATGTCATTGCAGATGTTCTGCAGCAGCTTAGGTGTGTGATCTTTTTGTATAGATATTTATGCTGTTACCTGCTCGTCCTATTCCTTGGGTGGCGCATGATCTTATCATTTACAGAAGGGAGGGAAGTTATAATATCCCGTATATGATTCCTGTTGGGTATTTGATGATATCTCCTGCCATTCATCAGTATTCAGTCCTATGAAATTCACATTTTGCTTCGAGCAGCGCTACACCTCCAAATCTATTCACAGCGCCCAGAGCGGAGATGTATTTCTCCTTGCATAATTCATCCGAACTGACATTTCTAAAGCGGCAACATAGATGCCAGCACTGGCGCCGGATTCCGCTTTTGCCTAATTGCGTCCCATTTTCCCTCCTTCCCCTACAATCAGAGGCGCGCAGCATTTGCATAGTATTTGTTCTGTAATATCTTAAGCATGATGGTAACATATTACTTCCTTCCCAGGTAGCATTTCACTTGGTAATTCTGTACAGCTGCCTCATTAATCTCCCCTCAGCGATTCTTGTTTTAACAAGGCGCGTAGAAAAAAAAGCCAAGCGGTAATGGCGTACCGTCAGATCCGCTCAAGGTGCGGGACATAAATTACCAGGGTTTAGTATCATTCTGCCAAATGACGGAATATGCAACTTTTATTCACGTGTTACCGCGTTATTAACTCCGCCATCAGGTGCTGGGGGCTGCTCATCTGACAACGTTATTAATACCGCACACCGTTACATCATCGCTGAACACCCGGAAACGCTTCTTTTATCACTTAGTGTAACACTGCAGAAGACACCTCAGCGCCCAAGATGATATATCGGACAGGTGGAATATCGTGGAGCTACGTGGAGTAAACCAGACCACGTTTTATCCCTCTCCGTTTATAATTTCCATTAAGCTCCTAGCCCTTAATACAAAATTCAGTCTAAACCCCTCAACATTGTTCTTCTCATAATTGATTTTGGATGTAGAGTGCAGCTTAAAGGGGTTGTGATCTTTTAAGAAAACTTTTATCGCTGTAAAAAAAAAAACCAAACAAACCTCAAACAGCAAACTATTTTTTATTTCCTGTTCTTTCAAGAAGAATTTTCAGCAGACTCCTTGTCAGCAGAGGCAGGATTACAGGTGATACCTCTATACTCTGCTAATATCAAAGCATCCACCAATCACATTAGTTAATGTCACGATGACCCTGCTCCTCCCTTCACAATGACCTTTGTACAAACTAATTTCATGCTATAATACAAAAGTGTCGCGTTCTGACCATTGGCGGCTATGTACATGTGTTGTTTCCTTAAACAACAAGTAGTATGAGTCTAATCTGACCATTGTGGCTATGTACATGTGTTGTTTCCTTAAACAACAAGTAGTATGAGTCTAATCTGACCATTGTGACTATGTACATGTGTTGTTTCCTTAAACAAGTAGTATTAGTCTAATCTGACCATTCTGACTATGTACATGTGTTGTTTCCTTAAACAACAAGTATGACTCTAATCTGACCATTGTGACTATGTACATGTGTTGTTTCTTTAAACAACAAGAAGAAGTCTAATCTTGCCATTGTGACTATGTACATGTGGTGTTTCCTTACAAACAGGCAATACGAGCCTAAAAAAAGACCTGATAGCCGGTGTGAAATGGCATGATGTCTCCTTTTTTATTTCTATTTTTTTAAGTTTTAATAATGATCATGATATGAGGTTAAGAACTTTGCCCAATTTTTTTGTACATATATGTAGCACAAAAACCTGATGTAAATAGGTCATTTTCTGATGCTATTTTCCCATTAATTGGACTCTGTCATCAGATTTCTGCAATGTAACCTGAAGACAGAATGCTGAAAGTGTTAATACAGAGATTTCAGCCCTGCCTCTGTTTTCTCAAAGGTTTTTTTTATTTTTATCTGCTATGTTAGCTTAAGCCTCTTATCTTTATCATTAGTGGGTCTCAGCAGCACAAGAGTTGTAGTCCGACTCCGCCCCTTTCTATGATTAACAGCTTATGTCTATGGAAATGAACACTGAGAGCCTGGTAGTGGTGGGTGCAGCTCAGAACTCTGCTACATGCAAAATCTAAAATCATTTACCGTGTCAGAACAGCTGCAGCCACTAATCTAAGTGATACATCGTTGGATTCAGGATGTCTTTGCCTACATTATGTTGTTCTCAGATGAGGGAGCAAAAACCTGCTGACAGATCCCCTTGAAGGGTCAGTTCACTTGTGTGAGATTTGTAGAAATTTCAGAAAACGTTGTTATGATAATGCAACATACAAAAATCTATTAGGGTGGAAGGAAGTCCGTCACCTGTGAGTAGACCCTACTGGAAACTCTGTCCTGCTGCATTTCAATAATAGCAACAAAAAGAGGAATAAATATCCGCGAAAAATTATTACTTACAGCAAAGGTGGGCTGCAGGTGTACATTGCCCAGGCCATAAACTAGTACTCTAGCAGGATGCTAGGTGGAGGCATCACAGGTGCAGGAGGAGCAAATCACACACACTTCAAAAACATGGAGGGGGGGATTGCTGGATGATAAAACTGCACACTGATGGCTTGCATAGAGCGCTGTTCACACTTGCAGATGCACAGTCACAAACCCGCAGCCTATTAGGTGACTCCCATACTATTAGAGCAGACGGGCTGCCAAGCCGTGCTCCATGTGTGCACCATACAGGGACAGGAACTCTAATCTGCAAGGCCTAACAGAAAGGGGCCTGGCTGTATCCTGTACAAAAAATATGAGGTTTTAGTTGGTATTATGGCCATTAGACGGAAGCCTACAACCCCCGTCACGGGAACCTCATGCTTGTAGGTCCCTACACTAAATATCAAAATAGCCGGCTTCTTCTCTGATGATAATGACCCGGCTGTGCTCCCTGACCTCTTCAGTAGTCCTCGTCATTACTGACCCCCTCTGCAGAGCAATTTTTAGGATTGTGACGGGAAAACAAAGGTCAGAGCGTCCTGTCACTCATCTACGGAGATTGATTGCCCACAGATCATTATTGACGGAGGACGCCGGCTCCCGGTGGAGTGGGCTTTGCCGCAGCACATCGATGCCCAAGATGGCTTAATGCATCGTTCCCACGGCAGGGAATAGATTAGAGCAGAGAAAGTTCAGACTTCAGCTGTGGTCGTTTTTTGTTTTTCCCTTTCTCTCCTTACAAGTAAGGTCGCCTATTGTGTCATTTAAGGTTATTGACACCTTTAGATCATGTTTTCACATAGCGTAGCTTTTTTTTTTTTTGCACCTGCATTTTATTTGGAGGAAAATCTGTGTCTTAAGCCTATGCTCACACATTTTGTAGAGGTTGTCTTCATCTTTGCTAATTAAAAGCTGTTTGTTTTTTTTTTTTTTTTTTATAGAATCCTAACAAAAGGTATGAGATTTAAGAAATCTCTTGCACACAAGAGTTCTCTCCTCCCTTACTGAATTTTTCCACCATTTTTTCACCATAGAAAGCAATGAGAAAATGCAAAAATTCTGCAAAAACATAACCATGCTTTTTTTTTTGCGCTTTTGGTGAGGAAGGCTGCTTTCACACTACGTTTTTTTAACATGCGTCCTAAACATTTTTTTAATGCAAAAACGGATCCAGTGCAAATGCGTTTTCATTTCAATGCATTTGCAATGGACATGCGTTCACATGCGTTTGCGTGCGTTATAGTGAGGATCCAGCGACTTGCAGTTTTTTAACTTTTTTCAAAAACGCTACTTGTAGCGTTTTTGAGCTGCATCCAAATACTGTTTTTCACTGGATCCTGACTATACTTCACGCAAACGCATGTAACCAAGGTAAATATCGGGTAACCAAGCAAAGCACTTCGCTTAGTTTCCCGATGTTCACCTTGGTTACCAGCGTCTGCAGCTGTCAGATGCCGGCTCCCAGTCTATCACGTTCACTTCCCCTCACTCCCGATCACATGACTCCAATGCCCGAACACATGCGTTTTTCTTTGTAAAAACAGGATCCACTTTTACAGCAAAAAAACGTTCATGACGCATGCTAAAAAAAACGTAGTGTGAAAGCAGCCTAAAATAACTTGACTAAACATGTACTTTAGACATAATCCTCCTCAAGTAGTAGCAAAACCCCCCCAAAAAACACTGCAAAAATACAGCAAAAATGCAGAAAAGCCTGCATTTTGTAAGCAGCTTCTTTACTGCCGAGAGGATAGGTTTTACCTGCAAAAAAAAAGCAACATGTGAATATAACCTGACAGTGTCTGCCGAAAACGTGGATAAAAAGCAGCAGAAAAAAACCTCTACATATGAACACGACCATCATGTTTTTCTTTTTGCATAAAGGGATTTTCGAGGATTTTTATAATGGTGGCTTATGTAGAGGATAGGTCATCTATATTTGATTGTAGGGGACGCGACGCCCTTCACGTCCAGCCGATCAACTGTTTAGTGCCAGCGGTGGGTGGAAATGCAGACCTGCACAGCGCAGTCTACTGCATAGTGGCCACGGCCGGGTACTGCACATCCACTCCCTACTCGTATCAATAGGAGGCGGATGTTAACAATAATCCCTCATTGACTAAAGGAATAGTGCTGTCAATAGGTTAACTTATAGATTTTCTGGTAGGAATAACTGAGAGACACCACAACACAGCATAGACCATGTATAGTATAGGGATTGCATGAGTTGATCGACTCTTATTTAACATTACAAAGACACTACAGATTTGAAGATTGAAAATTTGGTGAGTTCAGGAATATTTGATTGTATTTTCCGGGGTAGCGCATTCCAATAAACTGGAGCAACACAAGAAAAGTCATGCAGATTGGAGTGGAAGTTTCGGATTATTGAGCCTTAGTCCTACGTCTTTAGCGAAACGGAGAAGACCAGTTGAGTGGTAGACAGATGAGGGAAGAGATGTAGGGTGGTGTGGACTGTGGAGAGCTTTTTATATTGGGTTCTGTAGTGGATGGGCAACCAGTGCAGTGACTGGCACAGGGTGGCGTCATGAGTGTAGTGGTTGGATAGGACTGTGGAGAGCTTTGTGGGTGTAAGGCTATGTGCCCACGCTAGAATGTCCCTGCGGATTTTTTTGCCTGAAAATCCGCGACTTTCGCGGCAAATCCGCACCCGCGGATTTGCCGCGGATTTTGATGCGGATTTTTTTTTTTTTTTTCCCCCATTCAAAGCCAAAAATCCGCACCAAATCTGCACCAAACAATTGACATGCTGCAGATTTTTCCGCATCAAAATCCGCGGCAAATCCGCCGCGGAAAAATCCGCAGCATGGGCACAGCATTTCCAAAATGCCATTGAAATGGCTTGGAAGTGCTGCTGCTGCAGATTTTCGGCAAATCCGCGGTAAATCCGCGGCAAAATCCGCGGTAAATCCGCGGTAAATCCTGTAGCGTGGGCACATAGCCTAAGAGAGAAGTTTATATTGGATTCTGTAGTGGATGAGTAACCAGTGCAGTGACTGGCACAGGGTGGCATCATGAGTGTAGTGGTTGGACAGGAACATGATCCTGGCTGCAGTATTCATAATAGATTCGAGAGGGGAGTTTTTATTGACAGAGACCAATTAATAGAGAATTGCAGTGGTCTAGGTGAGAATGAATCAGAGGAACAAAAGTTTTTACAGAGAAGGTAGGATTTTTTAGATGTTTTTGAGGTGTAGGTGACATAAGCAAGCGAGTGATCGAATATAGCCTCTATTAGCCATTGTGCTTCCTAATAGAGGCTGTCCAGACAGTCGATCTTAGGTTATTGACCTGCCTTACGGGTTTTGTCAACTTTATGCTGCATAAGTTCACTGTGATTTTTTTTTTTCGTTGAAAAGGGTGAAATCTATTTCAAGCAGATGTGCATTTCATCGTGCACTCGCATGCAGATTTGCCCCCCCCCCTGCACTCGCATGCAGATTTGCCCCCCCGCACTCGCATGCATATTTGCCCCCCCCGCACTCGCATGCATATTTGCGCCCCCTGCACTCGCATGCATATTTGCGCCCCCTGCACTCGCATGCATATTTGCGCCCCCTGCACTCGCATGCATATTTGCCCCCCCTGCACTCGCATGCATATTTGCGCCCCTGCACTCGCATGCAGATTTGCCCCCCCTGCACTCGCATGCAGATTTGCCCCCCCCTGCACTCGCATGCAGATTCCCCCCCCTGCACTCGCATGCAGATTCCCCCCCCTGCACTCGCATGCAGATTCCCCCCCCTGCACTCGCATGCAGATTCCCCCCCCTGCACTCGCATGCAGACGTGCCCCGCCCCCCTGCATTCGCATGCAGATTTGCCCCCCTGCACTCGCATGCAGATTTCCCCCCTGCACTCGCATGCATATTTGCCCCCCCCTGCACTCGCATGCATATTTGCTCCCCCTGCACTCGCATGCAGATTTGCGCCCCCTGCACGCGCATGCAGATTTGCCCCCCTGCACTCGCATGCAGATTCCCCCCCTGCACTTGCATGCAGATTCCCCCCCTGCATTCGCATGCATATTTGCCCCCCCTGCACTCGCATGCATATTTGCCCCCCCTGCACTCGCATGCATATTTGCCCCCCCCTGCACTCGCATGCATATTTGCCCCCCCCTGCACTCGCATGCATATTTGCCCCCCCTGCACTCGCATGCATATTTGCCCCCCTGCACTCGCATGCATATTTGCCCCCCTGCACTCGCATGCATATTTGCCCCCCTGCACTCGCATGCAGATTTGCCCCCCCTGCACTCGCATGCAGATTTGCCCCCCCCCTGCACTCGCATGCAGATTTGCCCCCCCCTGCACTCGCATGCAGATTTGCCCCCCTGCACTCGCATGCAGATTTGCCCCCCCCTGCACTCGCATGCAGACTTGCCCCCCCCTGCACTCGCATGCAGACTTGCCCCCCCCCTGCACTCGCATGCAGATTCCCCCCCTGCACTCGCATGCATATTTGCCCCCCCCTGCACTCGCATGCAGATTTGCCCCCCCTGCACTCGCATGCAGATTTGCCCCCCCCCTGCACTCGCATGCAGATTTGCCCCCCCCTGCACTCGCATGCAGATTTGCCCCCCCCTGCACTCGCATGCAGATTTGCCCCCCCCTGCACTCGCATGCAGATTTGCCCCCCCCTGCACTCGCATGCAGATTTGCCCCCCCCCTGCACTCGCATGCAGATTTGCCCCCCCTGCACTCGCATGCAGATTTGCCCCCCCCCCTGCACTCGCATGCAGATTTGCCCCCCCTGCACGCGCATGCAGATTTGCCCCCCCTGCACTCGCATGCAGATTTGCCCCCCCTGCACTCGCATGCAGATTTGCCCCCCCTGCACTCGCATGCAGATTTGCCCCCCCCTGCACTCGCATGCAGATTTCCCCCCCCCTGCACTCGTATGCAGATTTGCCCCCCCCTGCACTCGCATGCAGATTTGCCCCCCCCTGCACTCGCATGCAGATTTGCCCCCCCTGCACTCGCATGCAGATTTGCCCCCCCCCTGCACTCGCATGCAGATTTGCCCCCCCCCTGCACTCGCATGCAGATTTGCCCCCCCCTGCACTCGCATGCAGATTTGCCCCCCCCTGCACTCGCATGCAGATTTGCAGTGCAAACTTTTCCTTTTGCCGGTATTGATTAGATTGCAGTGCCGCAGTGATCTGCGAGCGATCCTGAATGTAAAACCATGTTGGCTTTTCTAAATAATAAGTCTAATAATCATTCCTGATACAGCAGGAGTCATGCTCGCCTGGTTTTTAATCAGATCCAGCCGTTCCCAGTCATGAATACACAAGTAAGCAAGTGGCCTCTTTACATTGTAAATTAGGGTCGGCAAAGTTTACTTCAATAAATGAATTCCTCCGTTCTGACGGAGACTGCCTCGTTCTCATTCCGCTCTCGTGATGTGCGGCCGCCACTACCGGAGAGCCACTTGCTTTATTACATGCACGCCGGGCAGCGGCTCATAATATCATTACCTCCGATGCACGCGGTACATTTATATGGGCTCATCATTCCCTTCCACAAGTCTCATGGCTAATCTCTCCTGAAAAGGCCAAACCTCTGATAGATTAGTAAGAGTTCTAAAACCGTCCCTGTTCCTTGGACCCTTTCCATTTCTGTGTGTGTGTGTGTGTGTGTGTGTGTGTGTATGTGCACGCGCATACATACATGCATTCACGCGCATGCATATACACACACACACACATATATACCCACACACACATTCATACACCCACACACACATTCATACACACACACATGCATGCATACACACACACACACATACATGCACGCACATACATGCACACACACACATACACGCATATACATATACACACACACACACACACGCGCATGCATGTATACACACAGACACACATACATGCACGCACATACATGCACACACACACATACACGCATATACATATACACACACACACACACACGCGCATGCATGTATACACACACACATACATACATGCGCGCACACACACACATATACCCACACACACATTCATACACCCACACACACATGCATGCATACACACACACATACATGCACGCACATACATGCGCACACACACACACATGCATGCATACATGCATACATACATACATACATACATACATACATACATGCGCGCGTGCGCGCGCACACACTCACTTTGTTGTTTTACTTTTGACACCTTGCATGCATTTCTTGTCTACCAACTTTAAAGGGAATCGCGTCACAATCAAAATGCAGTCCAAGCTACAGACACAGGGAATCTGTCAGCAAGTGTTTGCTATCTAATACGAGACATAGGCCCTGATTCCGGTCATGTGTCATTTACTGGACTGCTTGGAGTAGTTTGTATAAAATCCCTGTTTTCTCAGCTATAGATTTAACAGTTCTCTTAATGCTGAGCTGTGTATAACCCCACCCACACTACTGATTGGCAGCTTTCTGACTACACACAGTATAGACAAAACAATAACTGATCTCGGGGAGACCAGCCAGAGAAAACACTGCCGGCAGCCAACGAGGGCGCTCAACACAGTGAAATCCTAGGTGCATTGCCCCCTGGGAAATATGCAAAACAAAAAAGTCCGTGGAGCCTCTGTTAGGAGTCTCGACACAGAAACTAGCCAGATACGGACTTTTTTGTTTTGCATATTTCCCAGGGGGCAATGCACCTAGGATTTCACTGTGTTGAGCGCCCTCGCTGGCTGCCGGCAGTGTTTTCTCTGGCTGGTCTTCCTGAGATCAGTGATTGTTTTGTCTTGCTGGTCTACTAGGCATTGCTCCCACCTGACTAGAATCCTACTCCCCACTGATGAGGGGCAATACCCCGAAACAGCAGTCTGTGGATGGATACCTGGCCTTGGTATTTCCTTTTTCATATCTTTAACACTAGAAGTCCCAGGAATTTCGAGCTCCATAGGATTCCAATGGTAGAAATGTCAAATGATCCCTCTCTAGGACTTCTAGTGTTAAACTCATCAAGAGTTGGATATTGACTAAAAGGGCCACGTAATATGGTGGTCTCCTAGGTCTCCTAAAAAAGAGCCACTCCTTGGTTAGGTCCTTCCCAGAGGGATAATATAGTAATAATTCTGGCACACTGAAAATATTCAAGACATATGAAACGTTTCTTTAGAATGCTGAATCAATTTATTAGTGCAAAAAGTTGAGGATAATTTATCCAACGTTTCGACCGTATCTTATGGCCGTTGTCAAGGACAAAATTATCTATATCAACACTGTGAAGATATGCGTTCAATGTTAAATGGACATCGCCATTGGGTATAATGGGATCAAAAAAATCGATCCTCACGTACTATCAGTTAGATATAAGAGAGATGGCCAAGACCTTTATTGCAGGACTGGGAATAGCACAAATTTTGTTGTTGTTTCTGGTTTATTGGACAGAAACCATAACACAAGACACTAGTGGGAGTAGTGTGATTCCCACACTGAGTGATTCTCAGTTACCTCCAAATGAGCAAATGCTTATTGCAGTGTTTCTGGACAATAATTATCTGGTACTGCTATCATGGGAAATAGGGAACACATGTCCCTTTAAGACTCTGGAAAGGTAAATGGGAGCTCAAAAGCAAAGAATTGCTAGGTAGATTTGTGGGGGAACGAATCTTATAATGCTGGTGTAGGGTATAGGTCCCTGGATAGTGTGTTTTCACATTTTCAGTGTGCCAGAATTATTACTATATTACTGACTACTATTTCTTCTGGGCACCTAAACCGCGCAACTGTGAGCCAGACATATTCGCTTACTAAACTTCCCAGAGGGATATCTCTAACAGAGGCTCCACGGACATTTTTGTTTTACACACAGTGTACACAGGAAGCGGCCAATCAGTGGTAGGGGAGGAGGTATACAGATTAGCACATGACTCCTAGTCCTGAAATGATAATCTCCTGCTGATAAAACACTGCTTGTTTTGAAACCACAAGATTAATAAGTGACTGGCGGCATGGTTAGCACTGCAGTCTTGCTGCGCTGGGGTCCTGGGTTCAAATCCCACCAAGGACACCATCTGCAAGGAGTCTGTATGTTCTCCCTGTGTTTGCGTGGGTTTCCTCCAGGTACTCCGGTTTCCTCCCACACTCCAAAGATCATACTGATAGGGAATGTAGATGGTGAGCCCCAATGGGGACAGTGTTGATCACATCTGTAAAGCGCTGTGGAATTAATAGCGCTGTATAAGTGAATAAATATCCTCAATCAATAATCATCCCTGGAATCAGGCTCTCTTGCGCTATACCAGGGGCCGGGAACCTTTTTGGCTGAGAAAGCCATGAACGCCACATATTTTAAAATGTAATTCCATGAGAGCCATACTCACCAGGGGGGAGCGGCGGTGGTGGAGCGTCTCAGAAGATCCCAGGAGGCGGGGTAGGTGATGCTGCGGGCACGGAGGAGGAGGTGTCGCGGCTCAAGAGGGTCATTGTGCGGAGGGTCAGCGATACTGCTGTGGGGTGTCACAGCGGCGGGCGCCATTGCTCTACCAGCTGGCTGCTTTGAATGACGAGATCGACTTAATGAAAATGGCCGTGGTGCGTGCACAGATCAATGCGATGGACTTCAACAAAATGGCCGCTGAGTCCTATCTGCGCACGCACCGACGCCGACTTTTCTTGAAGTCAATCTCGTCAACTGTAGGAGATTCAAAACAACCTGCAGTCTGTCGGCTACTGCGGGCTCCCCGCTGCGACATCCCGCAAGCCCGCTGTATCACCGACCCTGCGCCACAACTGTTGCCCCAGTAAGTCATATGCGGTTTGTAACACACAGGAAAGGGATGTCAATATGATTTCGAAGAATATTTTATTTTCATATTCTGCAAAAGGAGTCAACCAAAATGCCAATGTTTCGGCTCACATTTGAGCCTTTTTCAAGGCATGTATATCATGAGGCAGGTAAGCATAAGTATAGGTGCTCAGCAGAATATAGGCTTAGAATAGCGAATACCAGAGGATGGGGGGGAGGCAGAGGTGAGTAGGTGATAGTGCCTGGAATGATAGCAGGCTGGGCGTAGAAGGAACGGTGTCCGGTGAACTGGCTGTCTGGCAGGGTCTGGGCACAAACATATTACATGGTTGTAGCAGAGCTTTCCCTTTATATAATACTAGCTGTACTACCCGACTTCACCCGGGTTAATAACTGCTGTTAACAAAATAGAATGTATTAACATTCCCGGGATAGAATGTATAAATAGAATGAATTAACCCCCGGGATAGTAACTGTCTCTCTGTTTCTCTCCCATTCTCTCCCATTCTCTGTCTGTCTCCCCCTCTGTATATCTCTCTCTCTCTCTATCTCTTTGTCTGTCTCTTTCCCTGTCTCTCTGACTGTCTCTTTCTCCGTCTGTCTCAATCTCTTTCCCTGTCTGTCTATCTGTCACTTTCCCTGTCTGTCTCTTTTCCTCTCTTTCCCTGTCTGTCTCTTTCCCTCTTTCCATGTCTGTCTCTTTCCCTCTTTCCCTCTGTCTCTTTCCCTCTTTCCCTCTGTCTCTTTCCCTGTGTCTGTCTGTCTGTCTTTTTACCTGTCTTTGTCTGTCTCTTTCCCTGTCTTTGTCTCTTTCCCGGTCTGTCTCTTTCCCGGTCTGTCTCTTTCCCGGTCTGTCTCTTTCCCGGTCTGTCTCTTTCCCGGTCTGTCTCTTTCCCGGTCTGTCTCTTTCCCGGTCTGTCTCTTTCCCGGTCTGTCTCTTTCCCGGTCTGTCTCTTTCCCGGTCTGTCTCTTTCCCGGTCTGTCTCTTTCCCGGTCTGTCTCTTTCCCGGTCTGTCTCTTTCCCGGTCTGTCTCTTTCCCGGTCTGTCTCTTTCCCGGTCTGTCTCTTTCCCGGTCTGTCTCTTTCCCGGTCTGTCTCTTTCCCGGTCTGTCTCTTTCCCGGTCTGTCTCTTTCCCGGTCTGTCTCTTTCCCGGTCTGTCTCTTTCCCGGTCTGTCTCTTTCCCGGTCTGTCTCTTTCCCGGTCTGTCTCTTTCCCGGTCTGCATTATGAAACACCAACATTCCATATAAGGGCGTGGCTGCGCATTCTTCTGAAGTTCTGGCTGCACTGTGGCTCCCAGCTCCATTCGCTTTAATGGAGGCAGGTTTTTTGGTGAATAACTGTAATTTGCGGGGTTAAAATATTTCTCCTCAAAACATAGCCTATGACGCTCTTGGGGTCCAGACGTGTGAGTGTGCAAAATTTTGTGGCTGTAGCTGCGATGGTGCAGATGCTACTTTCAGGTAAAATGGCAAAATCCTGCCACCGACATATTTCCTTTTAAAGGCTCTGTCACCAGGTTTTTGCTCCATCTGAGAGCAGCATAATGTAGGGGGCAGGGACCCTAATTCTAGCGATGTGTCACTTACTGAGCTGTTTGCTGTCATTCTGATAAAATCACGGTTTTCTCTGCTGCAGATCTAGCAGTTATAGAGAGCTCATGAATATGCTGGACTACCTCTGCACACCAAGTAGTCCTGTAATGATAATCTACTGCTGATTAACTGTGATTTTTATCAAAACTACACTAAGCAGCCCAGTAAGTGACACATTGCAGGAATCAGGATCTCTGCCCCTACATTATTCTGCTCTCAGATTAGGTGGCAAAAACCAGGTGACAGATTCCCTTTAAACGCAGGGGTGGAAAAAGATTCGGTAGAATCAGGAATTTCCGCATTAATATATCCTTGTTCATTCTATGCTTAAGAGTCCAGGGGGCGGTCCTACAGTGATTGACAGCCCTCTGTGTGCACACTCAGAGTATATTGTGGGACCTTCACATGCATCACAAACACCATCATATTGTGCTCCAGGTCAAGGGGTAAGCCAGGTTGTATATTTCCCCTCACTGTGTGCCATCACCCGCAGTGCCCTCTGGCTCCATACTACGCTGCCAGTCTATGATACCCATTTGAAGTCTTATCAGACAAATCTACAGTCATTCTTTAGTATAATCAATGCTTGGAGCCGGACAGTGGGCCTCTGGATCCAAGGTTCTGGACTTTTCAAAGCCCCATCCTGCATGGAGCGGAGGTGCACATACTAGACCTGTGCCCCATTCATAGGTGCAGCGCTCCACTATTTTTGGCAGTCTCCATAGAGCAGAGGTCAAGCTCTTTCGCTCCATTCAAGATTGGTTTCTGCAGAACCTAGAATCTAGAGATCCTTCTTGGGCTCTTTCGGGGTCCCAGTGTTCAGACCCTCCATGATTATATGAAGATACCCAAAATACAGAACAAGATGGTGCTTGTACCCATATTTGCACTCAGAGACACTTGAAGACTTTGGAACTTTTCCTGTAAATTAAGCTTGGAAATCACCAAGTGAAGAAACATGTATGCACTCCTATGCACTAACTTACAATTTTGGGAATGATCCTTTAAGTTTGTCCCCAAAAAGCATGTTTTCTATATTCATTGAGGATTTAGTGCAATGATTTTCCCTATTTGAAGATGGTTAAAGGGTTATTGCCATCAAGATCCTATCCGAAAATGTAGTAGGTGTAAGAATAATAATATTAGCAACTACCTTCAATTAGAAATGTAGTATAGTTCTTCTGATTACCTGTTACCTCATCGGCAGGGCATTGCAGCAACCTAGGTATGGTTACTCCTATAGCAGCAGTTGCTAGTGGTCATAACCATGGATACCTAAGCTACAATGCCCTGCACATGAGGTAAGAGACATAGTTCATCAGAAGAACTATACTACATTTCTAATTGGAGGTTTTTGCTAATATTATTATTATAATTATTATCATTATTACCCCTACTACATATTGGGATAGGATCTTGGAGATGGGGATACCCCTTTTAGGCGTTTTCCAACAGTGAAGAAATGGCATATCGCTAGGAATCGGATATTGTCATATTCTATCGCTTTCTGGTCAGTAGATATAGGGGTTATCGGAAGGGAAGACTTTTCACGCGGTCACAGAGGGAGCCGTTGTGTGATCCCTCTGTGGCTTTTCCCGCCCGTCTGGCAGGAGAGATCTCTCTTTTGGATTTCTAAAATGAATCCTATATAAACATGGCATTTAGAAAAATCTTTAAACACTTTATGAATCGAAGCCCCAAACTGTGCCTGCGAAAAGCCGAAGTGTAAAGCTCATGTAATATTCATGCCCCTCCATCAGGGACCACTTAGAGGTTTGCTGGTAACGCGCTGACGCGGTGATCCCATCCGTCAGCTACAATAGAGAACATCCGGGAGGCGATGACGTCACAGAAACATTTCATCACTAAAAGAAATGATATTGATGTCCCTAATCTCTTATAACACCGGCTTCTGAGCCTTTATTTGGACTAAAGCCTTAACGCTGGTCCCCAATAACAATGAGGCCTCTTTTGTAGAGATCTGATACAGGAGTCATGAAAAAAATCTGACATACAAGTTATATACAAATCGGGCGGGACAGTGCATGGGGGCGGGACAGTGCACGGGGGCGGGACAGTGCACCTCAGGACAGTGCACGGGGGCGGGACAGTGCACGGGGGTGGGGACACTGCACCGCGGGACAGGGCACGGGGCGGGGACACTGCACCGCAAGACAGGGCACGGGGGTGGGGACACTGCACGGGGCGGGACAGTGCACCGCAGGACAGTGCACGGGGGCGGGACAGTGCACAGGGGGTGGGGACACTGCACCGCGGGACAGGGCACGGGGTGGGGACACTGCACCGTGGGACAGGGCACAAGGCGTGGACACTGCACCACAGGACAGGGCAAAGGGGCGGGGATACTGCACAGGGGCGGGGACACTGCACCACAGGACAGGACAGGGCACGGGGGCGGGACTGCACCGCAGGACAGGGCATGGGGCGGGGAAGAGCTGGGAGTGCAGCGCATGATAGCATGACAGGGCTGGGGGGCAATGCATGGAGGTGGGGCAGTGCATGGGGACGTGCTGGGGTGCAAAAGGCAGGACAATGTGGGGGCAGGGCATTCTGGAGGCAGGGCATGGCACCATGGGGGTGGGGTAGGACAACATATGGCTGAGGTGTGGGTCTGGGCAGGGCATTGTGGGAGTGGGGCATGAAATCGTGGGGGCGGGGTAGGACAACAAGGGGCATGGGGGGGTTAGGGCGGGATAGGGGTGGTGAGTCAGGGCACTTGGACAGCTATTTAAATTTCTCATTCAGTGTTTGCACATAGCTTAGCACACACAATAGCTGCCACACTTTGGCTTGTGTATATTGTAATCTCAACAGCTTGCACCTGTTCACACTTGCTTTATTCTGTTAGTAGGAGCTGATCAGGTTTTTTTCATGTATATACAATAGCACTGAGCTCCATCTGCCCACAGATCGTGATCTTGTACTTTGTGGGCAAGGCATTCCCATTTGTGATTTCCCCCTCCCTCTTGTACCATTTATACCCAATTTTAAAAAGAATTTGTCAGCAGGTTTTTTTTCTACTTCCGCCTGAGAGCAACATGATGTAAGCAAAGAGACCCTGAATCCAACCCTGTATCTTTAATTACGGACTGCAGTGATTTTGACATAGTTTTTAGATTAAGCAATGCAGCAGAGCTCAAAAAGCTGGTCGTGCCCACACCAGGTTTTCCATGTACAATGTCTATAGACCGTGAGCTGCTAATCACAGCTGACCTAGAACAGCAATGATAATCTCCTGTAGCTAAAGCAAACATTATAGGTAAACAAGAGCACATTATGAAAAGAGCTGTATCACTGAAATCTGTGTGTTATCCTGTACAGCATGCTGTCTTCACATTACATAGCAAAAACTTGCTGCCAAATTGACTTTTAATTACATTCCCCCCTCCCCCCGAATCTGGACATTTTATGCCATTATTCTTTTATTATCTTAAGACAAAAAGGATTGTAAGAATTGCTGCCCATGTTGTGAGGTTAGCCGTGCACATTGCTCGCTGGTATGTCGTGTGTCTATGGCTTGGATTATCAGGGGATCAGATGGCGGCTGCATGTTGTCGCCGGGAGATGTTATTGTGACTGTTTTGATGCTTGTGAATATGACGTGCCTCACATTTCACACGGTGATGGCCCGGAGCGTTGTTTTCTCGGGCAGCTTATGTAGAACACGTTGTGGTCTCTTGCGTTTGGCTGTTATCACAGTTACAGCACTGCGACCCGTCCTCTCTAAACGGCCTGCGGCTAACACTGGCTCTATTAAGAAGTGACAGCAGACGTATTCTACAAGTATCACTGTCTAAAAACAGGTCTTCACTCCAGTCCGAGGCGCACAACCTTTCTGCGGGATCAGATTTTATCTGACCCCAGGACAGATTCTCATCTGTGGTCCTGAGACCCGTCCTATGTTTAGTAGTCATTACACATAGTAAATATTAAGCCAGGCATTGTCTTCTGCGCTGTATTTCTACTATTGGTCTTAAAGACGACCTGTCACCTGCCATAAGTATGGATTTCTTTTTTTCTACCAGCTGTAAATGCCGCTGTTCTCCTGAATCCGGCAATGTTTTTCTTTTGTTCCTGCGCCCCTCCAATCCTGAGATATGGCCACTTCTTCCCTATATGTAAGAGTAATCTTGTTAGCAAAGCAGGCGTGGTCATCAGACCTTTTTATTGGCATCCTCTTAATGACCACACCCCTAGTGTGGTCATACGAGTAGTCTATTTCTAGGGAAAGAAGAGACGCCGGAACGAAAAAAGCCTCCCTAGGTTCAGGCCTAAGAGTAAAGGGTGCTTTACACGCAGCGACATTGCTAGCGATGTCGCGCATGAAAGCACCCGCCCCCGTCGTTTGTGCATCACGGGCAAATCACTGTCCGTGGTGCACAATATCGCTAGGCCCCGTCACACGGACTTACCTTGCTAACGACGTCGCTGTGGCCGGCGAACAGCCTCTTTTCTAAGAGGGCGGTTCGTGTGGCGTCACAGTGACATCACACGGCAGGCGTCCAATAGAAGCGGAGGGGCGGAGAGCAGCTGCATGAAAGAGACGCCCACCTCGTTCCTGGAGGACGCAGGGACGGTGCTGTTCGTCGTTCCTGGGGTGTCACACGTAGCGATGTGTGCTGCCTCAGGAGCGACAAACAACCTGCGTCCTGCAACAGCAACGATATTTGGGAAATGGACGACGTGTCAACAATCAACGATTTGATGAGTATTTTGCTTAGTTAGTGGTCGCTCGTAGGTGTCACACGCAACGACGTCGCTAACGAGGCCGGATGTGCGTCAAGAATTCCGTGACCCCAACGACATCTCATTAGCGATATCGTTGTGTGTAATGGGGCCTATACATCTTCATGGCAAGTGACGGGTCCTCTTCAGCCCTATACAAAGATGTAATAAAAATTGGCATTTTTTGGGGGGAATTGGCATGAGATATTTTCTGATAATCGGTCTCATGAGTGTGGATTTGTGAGGAGGCTGTATTGCACAAGAATAGGATTACATTAAAGGGAATCTGTCAGTAGTATGAACCCTCCTAAACCATCTATATGAGTATGTAGGACATAGTAAGCTGATCTCGATACCTGTGATCCGGTGTCTCATCCGGCATTCCCCTTCGGATGGTAGCCCCTACCATAATGGAACATTCGTAAACAATTGATGCTGATGAAAGTTCTTGTTCTTTGGTGTACGTCGAAAAAATAGACAGTAACAGATCCGTCGCCGTCCGTCGTTTGGTAGAATGGAAGCCTATGGGCGCAGGATCCGTCACCGTCCGTCGTTTGGTAGAATGGAAGCCTATGGGCGCAGGATCAGTCGTCATCCGTTAAATGACTGAATCTGGCAACGGATTTTGGTTTTGTTAACTGAGCATGCTCCAATTTGTTATTTAGCCCCCAGCCACTCGTATCCGTCGCATCAGTTTTTCCACAATCTGCAATGGATCCGTCGAGAAAATTGATTGTGACTGACGGCAAAAAAACTGATGTGTGAAAGGGGCCTTAGAGAGAGAGACTTTTTTTGTGACCAAAAGTGAATTTAGACAAAGCCTGGGCATGCCCAGAAGCGAAAAAATGATCAGGCGCCTCATTCCATCATTTGCCGTATGACAACGGATCCAGCGCCTCATTCCATCATTTGCCGTATGACAACGGATCCAGCGCCTCATTCCATCATTTGCCGTATGACAACGGATCCGGCGCCTCATTCCATCATTTGCCGTATGACAACGGATGCGGCGCCTCATTCCATCATTTGCCGTATGACAACGGATGCGGCGCCTCATTCCATCATTTGCCGTATGACCGGATCCGGCGCCTCATTCCATCATGTGCCGTATGACAACGGATCCGGCGCCTCATTCCATCATTTGCCATATGACAACGTATCTGGCGCCTCATTCCATCATTTGCTGTATGACATTGGATCCGGCGCCTCATTCCATCATTTGCCGTATGACAATGGATCCATTGCCTCATTCCATCATTTGCCGTATGACAATGGATCCGTTGCCTCATTCCATCATTTGCCGTATGACAATGGATCCGTTGCCTCATTCCATCATTTGCCGTATGACAACGGATCTGGTGCCCATAAGCTTCCATTGTAAAAAAAAAAAACAAACCAAAAAAAACGGA